>NC_091950.1:204175941-204475941 GCF_031021105.1 Erythrolamprus reginae
ATGCTTTTATTATCTTGCTCAACATGTTTGCCAGTGTCTTTTTCCTGACAGCAATCAGCCTTGATCGCTATGTCCATCTGATCCACCCTGCCTTCTCCTATAGGCACCGGACACTTGGGAATGCCTATATCCATGTTTCACTCATTTGGATTTTGTCTACAGTTCTTGGAAGCCCAGCACTGTATTTCAAAGACACATTTCTACTACCCCAAAATATCACCATATGCTATTACAACTTTCACCATGACCATGATATTACTGTATTCAGACATCACGCACTTATATGGATAAAGTTCATCTGTAGCTATCTCTTTCCACTCTTAACCATGATTGTTTGTTATTCCTTTCTGGTCAGCCAGGTTAAAAAAAGTACAGTATTAACCTCCAGCAGGCTCTTCTGGACTATTCTTGTTGTGGTGGCGGCTTTTTTTATTTGCTGGACCCCATATCAAATATTTAGCATTCTGGAACTGGCAGCTCATCATAACACTGCTTTGCATGATTTGCTTGAAAATGCTATCCCTCTTTCAACGGGCTTTGCCTTCATTAATAGTTGCCTGAACCCTATCCTTTATGTCCTTCTCAGTAAGAAGCTCTCATCCTGCTTCAGTGTGACATTCTCAGAGTTGGTCAAACACACCCTGTGGGAAATCAGCCGATCTGCTACAGTGAGTGATCAGGGTCAGAATTCGCTGAGTCTGCAGTTGACTGAAATCCCAGTGATAGAATGCCCTCTGTAGGAAATTTTGCAATGACTGCATCCCTCTTTGTAAATTAAATTCAATTTAGTGATGAACATTAATGCAGCTTAGAATAATGTAAATGTATGGCTGAAGGCCCCAACGTATGGCTTGCAGGTATAATAACTCAAAGCTTCAGCAATTAGGCTTGGCCACTAATTATCCTTTAGGAGTTATAGGAGAGTAATTTCAGACTGGAAAAGCAGAGCAATATAGAATAATCTTTGCTTTTCTATCAGTTTCAATGTTGTGAACTTTTCTAGGCTGAGGTTAAAAATGTTAGCAAGAGAAACACCTCAAGAAGAAAGAAGACATTTTGTAGAAACTTAAGATTTCGAAGTACATTTTGTGTCATAGTATTGCCTTATTTTTATCATTCCTCAAAAATAAAAAAGGTATCAGTGGGGAACTCATGGCAGACTAATAGTCCTGTGCTATACATGTATGATGAAGTGTTATGATAAATATTGTCTCTTATATGCCGCCCCGAGTTTGCAGAGAGGGGCGGCATATAAATCCAATAAATCTAATCTAATCTTTATGCTGTCTAAAAATGCACTGTGTTACAATATTTATAGTAATATGGTACAGTACTGAATTATAGTACTGTAGTGATACAGTTCTATATTTACCATGCTGGTAGTACCGATGAAAATGTACAATGTAAGCAGAATTTGATCTCTTCTTTTGTTACTGTTGTTGCTTGGATATAGGCATCTGCATATATTAAAGCACTTTTCTGTTATTGCTTTCAAGGTGGTATCTGAATTTTCCTTAATCAATTTTAAACTGATGTAAGTAACATTTCAACACATATTCAACAGATCAGTTTCTATTTTTCTAATTTATAGCATAATATCCATGTTCAAATAAGCATGATTACAGTTACATTTTTTGCTCCCAATTTCCATTTTCCTGGCAAATATATACATAGAAGTCAACATGATGACTTTGCCAAAATAAATCATTACTCAGAATGGCAAATGACATTGAAATATAAGAATGTCTTTTTAAAATCTTAGATGCTTTGACCACCTACCAAGTTGGATGATCACATTCTATTATTGATGGCAGATGTTTTAGTTCAACACCCAGAAACCCCTATTTGGAAGTGGCTGGATTAGATTAACATCTGTCATCAGTGCCTGAATTCCACATCACTACAAGTCATGACTAGATGGATTATGATAAAATGTGATGTGTGATTCCAGTCTTAATCTAGGCTTCCTCAATCTAGTATCTTTTCAATTATGTTGGACTCCTAGACTTTCTCTGTTAATTCATCACGTTCCATCTTTTATAGATTATCCAGAATAGCTATGAATTTCATTTTTTGGTATTCAGTTTTGAGAGATTCTATCCATTTGAATGCATATTTAAGTAAAGAGACATAATGGTAGAGGAGTTGTTCCAGAGCCCTTTCTTTCCATCCATAGTATGATTGCCTCCTAGTTACCGTACCATTTGAGTTAAATCAATCAATTGATCCTTAGTGGGCTGCTGGTAGAAAGCTTTGGAAAGATTCAAATGGCTTACTCATTCCTTAAATCTAAAAAAAAATGCTGTCAATGTTTTGACAGCAATTTTATCCCTGGTCAGAGTTAAAGTATTGTTAATCACTTATTTTATATCTTTCTGTTAAAGAGATCCATAAGTTTATATAGTTTGTTCGGATAGATCTCTTCTTTGAGGATTTTTTTTTTTGCTGTTTCAGGTCCCAGCGGTGGCGGGTGGGGTGGACACAGGAGGAAGCCAACAAAATGCTAAAGCAGAGGTATTGCACCTGCTTTTCCATGTGACTCAAGTCAGCACATTTTTTTTAGAAATAACACCTAGGATGGTAATTTCCAACCCTCCCTGTCTCAAAATAAGATATTTTGCAGTAATTAAAAATAAAGTGCAAACCAAGCAGTTTAAAGTCTCTCTCCACAAGCAGCCAATTTAAATTGTTGTTCAGCCCTAAAACGTTATATTGTGTATTATGTGGTACACAAAATTACAGAGTATGTTTTTTGTTTTAAATTTGATTACTGTCTGTTTTAATTCCAAATTATAAATTTGGGAAGTTCTACACTGCTCTGAGTCAGTATGGTTATATGTTCTATAAACTATACAAGTAAGTAAGTGAGTGAATGACTATATTTCCCCCAATTCCAAAAGAATAAAGTTTACTTTCATTTGGATTTTGCCATGTTGCCAAACTTAATGGTTGGGGGAGGGGACAGCTTTAAGAATATTCAGACAACCCTGTGAATAGTTTTGGAGATAGCACTGACCATCTCTTTGCACAAATAGAAGAAAATTAACTTGTCCCAATACCATGAAGTGCTGGAGTTAGAGATAAGGCATTTCAGGATGCTAAGATGTCTGACTGTTTTATATAGTTTTCCAAGCAGCAAAAGATAGAAAAAAGTAACAGCACTTTTATTGGTGAAGTCTCCCAGCAAATCCTTAAGAACATCCTGATGACACAACCTAGATGCGATCATGTACCAGTAGGGGATAATGTCATATATAATCCTGGCTGTGTGAATTGGGTGAGATCATGTAGGCATGAGAGGTCTGTTAGGGGTAGGCAGTTTGCTGCATATAACCTTCACATAACCTCTATCTCTACAATAAAGAGACATAAGCCTGAACTAGAATTGGTCCTTTAAATATGGGGTTTACTTACAGTGGCAGTTCCCCACCTTTAAGAGTAACAATAATACTGCAGAATAGAAGAGAAAGATTTGGAGAAAATCACAAAATACAAGGACCTGGAAAGAAAAGTAGGCCAAAAGAAAGCAAAGATAGTACCAATACTAATAGGCCCCTCGGGTGCAATCACAAAACAATTGGAGCACCATTTGAACACCATTGACAAAAGCACTGACAATTGCAAACAGCAGCTTCCTGTGATATCTTAAACCCATGAAATAACAACATGTCCTATCCCAGATTCTTGGGAAGGACTTGATAGGTGGATAAAAATGCTAAATCCTATCTAAACATCTGACATCTGAAAGCTATACTGCTTCGTTGATTACCGATTAAAGCTGGGGTGGTGAACCTATGGCTCACGTGTTCTAGTGGCATGCAGAACTATCTCTCCGGGCACATGAGCTGTTGCCCACTGCGTTTCTGGGTTCTGGCGCATCGGACAGCTGGTCTTCACACGTATGGGAGCACCAGAAACTGGAAGAGCAGCTGCCCAGAGCATGCATGCACATCAGGTGGTGGCTCTTCTGGTTTTCAGCAGACATGTGCATGTGCACTCCTGTTTTGGCACTCAATGCTGAAAAGGTTTGCCAACACTGCATTAGGGCATATCTAGATGGTTCACCATTTATGCCTTCCTTTCTCTACAGCAGTGTTTCCCAACCTTGGCAACTTGAAGAGATCTGGACTTCAACTCCCAGAATTCCTCAGCCAGCAAATGCTGGCAGGGGAATTCTGGGAGTTGAAGTCCAGATCTCTTCAAGTTGCCAAGGTTGGGAAACACTGCTCTATAGCAACCTAGTTCAGTGATGGCAAACCTTTTAGGCACCGAGTGCCCAAAGTGCACCCTTCGTATGCACCCACACCCTTCGCATGTACCCGCACCTCACCCAAACTGCGAGGTGTGGGCACATACGCTCACGCTCTGTGCCCACTCCCCACACATGTGGCAGAGACCTGAAGACCAGCTGGCCGGTGGGAGGCACACACGCATGTATGGCAGAGACCCGAAACATCTGGGGTGACAGCGTGCATTCTCACAGAGAAGGCTATGCCTGCCTCCTCTGGCACATATCATAGGTTCGTCACCACTGATCTAGTTGATTTAGTAGACATGCAAATTCAAGTGGCTTCCTTGATTGAATACAAATTGTTGAAACACTTGGTTGATCTTAATTTAGGTGGCTGAGGCAAGAAGTAGATATAGCTTCCCCCAATGTAAACACAATCATTGAGGTATCAAGAACAAATACCTACCCTAATGAGCCATGAACAAGTATGGAATTTTAAAATAGCCGAGGGCTAGAAGGAAAAGACTGCACTCTAATTGGTATTGACTGTAAACTAACAGGACAATTAATCCATCCCACTAGGACAAGTTCTGCAGTTAAATGATGCTGTCTTCTTTTTCAAACAAAGTCTTGAAGATTTCAAGTTCTCTTAGCTACCACGGTATGAATAAGATTTAGATGGAGGATACTGAATTAAGACCTGTTTCCTCCTCAGGGCAACTTTTAGATTTCTTATGTGATGATAGGGCTGGGAGGGTGCACACAAGCAAGGAGACCCTCCTCAAGCGAGTGGCCACCCGCCCTTTACATGCCTTTGCTACACTTTGGCTGAGCCAGGTGAGCCCGGCTGCTCGTGCGCACACTCCCAGCCTTGCCACAGCCAGTCAGGTGGTCACAAAAGGAAGAGTGGGAAGAAGTTCACCCAAAGGAAAGCCTCTGCCATGGCTCGTGTTCTTTCCTCAGCCAGCTGGATTTCCAAAAAGTTGCCAAGAAGAAAGGAGAAGTGAAGCAGAGATCACCAGGTTGGCCCAGCTTCGGTTTTCTGAGATAGAGAAGATAGAGAGAGAGAAGGCGGTGGGGAAATAGAGATAGATAGAGATACAGAGAGACAGAGAGAGAGATACAGAGAGGACACTTGGGTGCCAAAATGGGAGCAAGTGCCACTGTTCTATAGGTTGCTATCACCTAGTGTAATGGCAAACCTATGGCACGTGTGCCACACAGGGGGCATGCGGAGCCATATCTGAGGTCACGAGAGGCATTGCCCTATGTCAGCTCTAGCACATATGCTTACACCAGTCAATTGGATTTTCAGCCTTTGTTTTGCTCTCCCCAGGCTTCAGGAAAGCCTCCTAAAGCCTGGGAATGGCAAAAAACAGCCCAAAGGGCCAAGTGGAACTTCAGAAACTGACTTCCCGTTGGGCTGTTGAACTGTTTTTCGCGGTTCCCAGGGTTCAGGAGGCTTTCCTGAACTCTTGGGACAGCAAAAATCAGCCTACCGGAAGTCCAGAGGCTTCAGCGAGGCCTGTGTGCATGCAGAAGGTGGTTGTGCACATATGAACGGTGTTGGGGGGTGAGGGAGGGAGGGCATTGCATTATGGGTCCGGCACATGCGCACTCACCCTTTTGGTACCTGAGCCAAAAAAAGTTCACCATCACTGACCTAGCACTTAGATGGAGCTTTGTTGCCCACATTTTCTAGCCTTAGCTTTCCTTGGACTCAATAGTACAATATTATTTGCCCTGTGCATACTATAGGTTAAATGAAGAGAATATAGATTACTAGTAGAATGTCTGGGTTTTCAGGAGAGAGAAAAGTCCTTTCCAATCAAGTTACATCCTCTAGAGACCAAGACATCCGGGCAGAAAATATTCAATTCCAGTCAGTCCATTCAGTTGCTTTTAAAACTTTTAGAATATTTTGCCTAGGCCCAATCTTGCCCCAAAAGAATAAGGAATATGGATTTCTTCTTCACTCCAAGATTCCTCTGCATGGGGTTGGGGTGGGGGTAGCAAGAGAGGAACTGCTCAGGACTGAAGCCCACACAAGGATCAAATTCAAATAAATCCTTGCCTGTCTGGATGCCAACATTTATATCTTAAATGTACAGTAGATTAACAGGACAAAGAAGTAATCTTGAGTCATGCTTGCATCCTTGCTCAGAAAACAATCCTTTTTGCACTTTCAGTGCCAAAGGGATAGACTGAAGAAATGCAGTAAACAGATCTCAAAGCAACACTTTCAAACATACCTTTGCATCAAAGCTTACCACAAACTGCTTCAGCAAGATCCAAAAGAGCACATATCCCTAAGATTAGGAAGCCAACTAGTAAAGCATTAAAAAAGCTCCCCAAAGGCTCCATAGATAGAGACATAAATGGATGCAATGTTCAAAAGACAAAGATGAACAAACACAACTAAAAAAGCAGAAGCAGCCAACCAACGAGCCTTCCATCATTTTTTCAAATGCATTCCAAGTCAAAAAACGCTAAAGGTCCCCTTATCAACATAGAATACGATAACTGCACTGATGATAGCTTGTGAGACGGAGGTGTTCATGTGTATGGTATCCTGATAATTATGGAGCTTTCAGAATCATGACGATGACAACACATTTACTACATAAAGGCATTTGAGATCTCACGGGATCCAAGATCATTCAAAGAATGCAGTTAACATATTCAGCAGGTCAGACAGACCAATGTTATACTACTATGTACTTTTGGGCATTTTATGCAACCTTTATCTATGAAACAAGTATTTTTGCCTTGATTTATCTGATGATTCATTTGTTTAAGTGCATGGGGCATTTACAGTGGGGGAAAAAAGTACTGTCAGACGCCAATTGTGCAAGTTATCCCACTTAAAAGGATGAGAGAGGCCTGTAATTGACGTCATAAGTAGACCTCAACTATGAGAGACAACATGCAAAAGCACATCCAGAAAATCACAGTCTGATTTGGAACGAATTTATTTGCAAATTATGGTGGAAAATAAGTATTTGGTCACCTACAAACAAGCAAGATTTCTGGGTCTCACAGACCTGTAACAACTTCTTCAAGACGCTCCTCTGTCCTCCGCTCTGTCACACTCCAAACTCCATTATAGTGAAGACCAAAGAGCTGTCACAGGACACCAGAAACAAAATTGTAGCCCTTCACCAGGATGGAAAGACTGAATCTGCAACAGGCAAGCAGCTTGGTGTGAAGAAATCAACTGTGGGAGCAATAATTAGAAAATGGAAGACATACAAGACCACTGATAATCTCCCTCAAACTGGGGCTCCACGCAAGATCTCACTCTGTGGGGTCAAAATGATCACAAGAGCAGTGAGAAAAAATTTCAGAACCACATGGGGGACCTAATGAATGACCTGCCGAGACCAACGTAACATAGGGACCAATGAAACAAAGGCTACCATCAGTAACACACTACTGTGCCAGGGACTCAGATCCTGTAGTGCCAGACGTGTCCCCCTGCTAAAGCCAGTACATGTCCGGGCCCGTCTGAAGTTTGCTAGAGAGCATTTGGATAATCCAGAAGAGTATTGGGAGAAATGTCATATGGTCAGATGAAACCAAGGTAGAACTGTTTGGTTGGAACACAACTCGTGTTTGGAGGAGAAAGAATACCGAGTTGCATCCAATGAAAACAGTACCTACTGTGAAGCATGGGGTGGCAGCATCATGCTTTGGGGCCGTTTCTCTGCAAAGGGACCAGGTTGACTGATCCGTGTACATGAATGAATGGGGCCATGTATCGTGAGATTTGGAGTGCAAACCTCCTTCCATCTGCAAGGGCATTGTAGATGAAATGCGACTGAGTCTTTCAGCGTGACAATGATCCCAAGCACACCGCCAGGGCAATGAAGGAGTGGCTTTGTAAGAAGCATTTCAAGGTCCTGGAGTGGCTTAGCCAATCTCCAGGTCTCAACCTTATAGAAAACCTTTGGAGTTGAAAATCTGTGTTGCCCGGTGAAATTCCCAAAACATCACTGTTCGAGATCTGCATAGAGCAGATGGCAAACTGATGGCACGGGTGTCACAGGTGGCATGTGTGAAGCCATATCGGCTGGCATGAGCTGTTGCCCTTGCTTAGCTCCAACGTGTATGTGTGCTGGCCAGCTGATTTTTGATCCTCTAGGGGTGGGTGGGCAGGGCATTTTTATCCTCCCCCAGGCATTGAATTATGGGAGTGGGTACTCACATGCACGATAGCACACACCCATGCTCTCTTGGCACCTGAGGAAAAAAAGGTTCACCATCACTGGCATAGAGGAATGGGCCATCATACCAGCAAGTGTGTGCCAACCTTGTGAGGACTTACAGAAAATGTTTGACCTCTGTCATTGCCAACGAAGGATATATAACAAAGTATTGAGATGAACTTTTGTTATTGACCAAATACTTATTTTCCACCATAAGTTGCAAATATATTGGTTCTAAATCAGACAATGTGATTTTCTGAATGTGTTTTTTCATTTTGTCTCTCAAAGTTGAGGTTTACCTATGATGTCAATTACAGGCCTTTCTCATCTTTTAAAGTGGGAGAACTTGCACAATTGGTGTCTGACTAAATATCCCCCCACCCCAAACTGTGAATTCTCCTTAGATGGTCTTATGAAATAAGCCATTCTCTGCTGTTTATCCATCTAACTTTTTTAACTTCGCCATTTCAATGCTTTCAATGTCAGAACAACCCCCCCATGTCAGGTAAAGAACTATTCAATTAATTAGAGGGCATTTGGTTCACCAGTGTAAAACCACAACTTGGAATTCCTCTCAATGTAAGAATGGGACTATGGTAGAACCACCTTCTATCTCTGAAGTGAAGAATTCAAATTACAGTATTTCCTTTTAGCCTACAAACTTCAATTGAAAACTTGATTTTTTAAAAGTCAAATAGCTGAAGACAATAAATCACAGTATTTCTGCTGCAATAATTTTATTCCAGAAGCTATCACAACTTAAATTTTGTTGAAAGCTGCCACATCCATTGATTGTACATAATCTTCAAATGCAGTGATCTTCTCTTCCAACATATCAGTTCCAATTTTATCATCTTCAACAACACACTGGATTTGAAGTTTCTTTATTCCATAACCAACTGGAACAAATTTGGCTAGAAAGATAATAAAAACAACTGTTAAAACTGATAACCTACTATGTTTATCCTCTATACTCAGTGTGGATATTGTGTAAAAGCATGCATTCAGGAACTTGAATTACAGTTCCCCTCATACAGGGACTCCCCCTAAGATACAGCAACTAAGAAGTGAACTTAAAAGGGGAAAATTAGATAGTCCCTGCCATTCATCATTTTATAGGATACTAGTAGCACTCGTTATGTCTCCTAATAAAATGTGTTAGTCTGGGAAAGTGCCACCAAACTGATTTATGGCAATAATTTATTGCTATAAATGATGAATGTTGTAGAGACACAACCTTTGTCCTACAACATTCATCATTTAAGTTTCAAATGCTGTAGTAATTTTCCTTACTGGAACCTTTCAATAAACGTAAGTGTATTGAAGACTACAATATGCAGGTGCAGCAATAAGTAATTAATAAACTCAAGATTTAAGTAATGTGCTAATGGCACTGCTGTTTGCAAGGAGGTTTGGTAAATTTAAAAGCTGCTTCCATGTCAGTGGATATATATTGTGCAAAAACAATGGAGTGATGAAGATAATGTTGCTA
The DNA here is from genome assembly GCF_031021105.1 of Erythrolamprus reginae. Lineage (NCBI taxonomy): Eukaryota > Metazoa > Chordata > Lepidosauria > Squamata > Dipsadidae > Erythrolamprus > Erythrolamprus reginae. Next base: position 204,185,873 of record NC_091950.1, read on the forward strand.
GTCCACATACATCTGCCTATCAGGTGCAAAGAGAACTTTTACATAAGAAGTTCTATAGGGAAAAATAATTCACCTCTATATAAGTCTCAGACTCTCAAATAGAGGATGTGGTAAAGTGCTTTAAATTACAGGAGCCATCAGAATTCAATGACCTAGTCTAGGAGCCCTGGTGGCGCAGTGGTGAGAAGGCAATATTTCAGGCCAACTCTCCCCACCGCCTGAGTTCGATCTGATAATCTACTATGTTTATCCTCTATACTCAGTGTGGATATTGTGTAAAAGCATGCATTCAGGAACTTGAATTACAGCTCCCCTCATACAGGGACTCCCCACTAAGTAGTGAACTTAAAAGGGGAAAATTAGATAGTCCCTGCCAGGATTCAAGATTAACTCAGCCTGCCATCCTTCTGAGATCAGTAAAATGAAGACCCAAATTGTTAAGGGCATTCTAAACCACCCAGTGAGTGCTGTGAGGCACTGTGGGTGGTATATAAGTCTAAATACTGTTAGTTCACAACACGGCCAAAATTCCATTTTCAGGTAGTCAATAAGAAATTTGACTGGCCCTACTACACCAGTTGAAAAAAGCCCACGATTTTGTGAAATGGAAAAAATGAACTTTTGGGGAAATGATTTAAGAAGCAATTCAACTATACATAGATCTTATGCATGTGAAATGTAAAAAGTAATGTCATAATATTTCTATCTCCAACGGGTTACTTACAGGATCCCCACACTAAGCCATCAGCCTGAATACTTCGGACACACTCCTCCAATTTGGACATATCTGTCTCATCGTCCCAAGGTTTTACATCTAATAAAAGGGATGACTTGGCAACCAGTACTGGTTCTAGAGAAACCAAAGAATAACTCAATAAAAGCTGGTTTTACATGATTTCAAGAAGTTATAGCATTTGCCAAAGTAGTGCAAGATTGGAAGATGTGAGATCTAGTCCAGAGAGCTGCTGAGTCAGACATGACTGAATGGATAACATCATCACAGCAACTGTATTGTAACAAATTTCCTTACACAATAATACTAAAAAAATTGATATTGTTTCTATTACTTTCTATTACTGCAAAATAAGATTACATTCAATCAGCATAGGTGAAGAATACAAGACATGATATTGTTCGTTACACCGAAACTCTCTTCTCCTGGTTGAGAAAAGAGCATTCTGCAAGCTTGTAACGGCTATTTTCCCACAGTTGGAATACTGCAACTGCTACAGCACAGAACAGTTTCAGGCCAGTACCTGTGGAATGACATATTTGCTATGAAATCACTATTTTACCATTGACAGAAAAAGACATAATTTAAGTATTACTTCTATAGTCCTCCTGGGAATTTATCTTCACCTGTATTCAGACATTTGAACTATAATGACAGACTTTAAATCAAAGTGATACCTGTAATGATAAATATATCTGTAATACATATACAGTGTTCCCTCGATTTTCGCAGGTTCGAATTTCGCGAAAAGTCTATACCACGGTTTTCCCCACCTGATGACGGTTTTCCCCCCATACCACGATTTTCCCCACCTGATGACGTCATATGCCATTGCCAAACTTTTGTCCACCTTTAATAAATATTTTTTTAAATAAACTTTAATAAATAAACATGGTGAGTAATAATCTAAATGGTTGCTAAGGGAATGGGAAATTGTAATTTAGGGGTTTAAAGTGTTAAGGAAAAGCTTGTGATACTGTTCATAGCCAAAAATAGTGTATTTACTTCCGCATCTCTACTTTGCGGAAATTCGACTTTCGCGGGCAGTCTTGGAACGCATCCCCGGCGAAAGTTGAGGGAACACTGTACGCAGTAATCTTAGATAGACTACAGTTAATCTAGGAAATAATTCAGCCTGAGTAAATTTAAGGAGTGCTGAAGGGCTAATAACTTACTTTTGGCCTTCTTTGATTCATACTGAGCAAGCCGTTCCTCCCTTAACTTTTTTGCTTCTTCACTTTCCTGAAGAATTGAAAAAACAAATTTAAATAAAATAAAACAATTATTTCCTTATCAAGATGACACTCAACAGGATTTCAGAAAAAACAAATCATCATAATTTCAGACGAAAGATGGTGATTTGGTTTTATTCATCATGTCACCAATTCAAAGCTTTGAAAAAGATGAGATTTTAATTTTAAAACACTATCTACAGACAACTTTAATATGCATTACAGAATATAAGATAAGGTTTCCCTTCAAGTGGGGTATGATTCCCAATTTCATAATTGCTACTATGTGTCCATATTTCTCTTGACAAAAACATAAAAATGCTTTGCGACTGCTATTTCTAGAACAGTTAATTGTTTTCCCAGTCTAGACTACTGCCCTAGGCTTTCCAAAAAGTCATCCATACAAAATATACTTGATTTAAGACTATTTAACTTTAAAGGGATTATTTTTCATAATCTCAAATCACCTATTAGGGAAAAACTATTGCCCAATATGATCACTTGGAACCAGCTACTATCATAAATTATTGCTCAAATAATTTGTGATAATGTTATGCTATTATTTTATAGTGAAGGAACAGCTTAGGATCTAAGAGACTTCTCAGTAGCACAATCCTTTTATTGAGATATATGAAACAATAGTCTCTATTTTGTATACAAAGAAATTCTAATGACAACCATTACCAAAGGCCCAGAAAGTTCCAAAAGAACTAATAAAACCACATTCCAATGTCTCACCCTTTTCATTCACCAAACAAATTGATAATGGCTTCAATTGTAAGATGAAAAAGTTACATTCCCCACCCATAACTGAGATAGCTATTAGGAGCCATTTGTCTCTTGAGGTAAAATATTTTTCTTCATACATCATTCAAGAATTTCATCTTGGCAGCCAATCTAAGGCTATCAAAAGCATGATCCTTCTATAGCAGTGATGGCAAACCTTTTTTCCCTTGGGTGCCAAAAGTGTGTGTGCCCACACCCATAATTCAATACCTGAGGAGGGCTCAGGTTTCGCTCTCCCCAAGTTCCAAAGGCATTCCCCCCCCCACACCCGAGGCTCTCTGGAAGCCAAAAATGCCCTCCCAGAGCCTCTGTGTGAGCCAAAAATCAGCTGGCCTGCACATATATGCACTTTGGAGCTGAGCTAGGGCAACGGCTTGCGTGCCAGCAGATATGGCTCCGCGTGCCATCTGTGGCACCCGTGCCATAGGTTCGCCATCACTGTTCTATAGAATATTTGTAACTATGTGATCCTTTGTGCTCTCTGAGCTTGCATTTTCTTGCAGGGGTATCACTACTCTATTAGCATTATCATAGGATTTACTCTCATTTAAAATATTTTTTCTACGCAATATATTTTTCACACAACTGTTCTTCCTTCAGACTACCAACCAATTGAAAAGAATTCCAAATCAACTGTGTACCTTGCTTCACACATGGGTCTGATATGAATTAGGCTTAGATGTGATTGTAATGGCAAACAGAAAATATTAAGCTTGTCAACCTCTGAAAGAACATTGAAATCCTTCAACTGGGAAGCTAAATATTACAATTCTGTGATATGCAAGCTAGCAAAATTGGGCAGTATAGTAAACAATGTCTCACACTGTTTTAACAGTTTAATCTTAACTGCATTATATTACATAATTCAATTAACTTCATGCTTCTTTTTATGTAAGCTCCACACAAAATTAACAGGAAGAAGCTTGGGATACCTCATCTTCATCAGAACCAAAAAGGTCAATGTCATCATCATCTTTGTTGTCTCCACCTGTGCCTGTACTGTCTTCAACATCTGCAGGGCCATATTTTCCCAAAGCTTTCTTCACACCAGGCAGACTAGGAAACAGACAGCATGTAATTATTGACTGCACATTCCTGTTACTTCAATGTGGTTCAGAATAAAGCTGTAGAAGCGCACCCCCCCCCCCTCTTTGCCAACCATTTAACAGCTGTATTTAAGCATATCGAAATTTCAAAGGTAAGACACTAGATGCCAACTTCATAGGCACCTGATGCCTTACAGGGAATTGCAATTTCTAATGTATCTTTAGCACAGGTCTGAGCATCAATAAGGGAGATTTTCTGTCATTGATTCAGTGAACAATGCCAGTGTCTTCAGAGGTTTTTATTTATTACTAAATATAATATCAAATTAAATAACATTTTCTGAAATTGGGAATTTTCTAAATCTACTTGGATAAGATTTAGGATTATGTGGATTATGAAAGACTTGTAACTATTTAACAGCCACCTCCAAAAAATAGCACTAGCGCTTAGCATTAGCACTTATATACTGCTTCACAGTGCTTTAGTGGTTTACAGAATCAGCCTATTGCTCCCAAAAATCGGAGTCCTCATTTTATCCATCTCAGAAGAATGGAAGGCTGAGTCAACCTTAAGCCTGATTACATTTGATCTGCTAAACTGCTGGCAGCCGCTGATCAGCAGATGTAGCCTGCACTACTGCACTCTAACCACTGCGCCACCGGGGCTCTTATAAAAAAAGTCAGTTGTGATCTAAATTTGAACTTACAACTCTCACCCTACTCCTGCAAACATGTGATTACAATTCAGGCACATGACAGCTAGTTTGCAATTATTTTTGCTGGGTTTTGGCAAAAAATGTCATTGGTTAAGTTGGATTCATATTTGCAGCTAGTGATTCAATTTATGATCACTGAAAAAAATAGTTGTTACATGATGACTTATGACTGCAACAACTTATAACAGAAATTTTGATCCGAATTAAGGACTACTTGTAAGTTTATAATGCAATTTTTTCAATGGCATTGACCAGGAAAACTGAATTACAAATGTAAACTACCCAGTTATACAAGTGCTAATATAGAGATCTTACTTTCTTAGAAATATAGAATGGTGAATTTTATATTAATAGCTACTATACAAAAGTGGGAAATGTTTAAGTTTCAATTTGGTTGTTAAGAGTAAAACATATTCAGGTGAGCAAGCAGGCAAGGTTCATGCATGTTACCACCTTTTTCTCTTTTGGGATCTTCATCTCCACTGCCTTCTCCCACCAAGAATAATTTTTGATAGCGAGATGAGCAACATACAGCCTCCTATCTCAGAGGCTTGTCCCCTATCTTCCAATGCCTTTTCTCCCTTGTCACAATCTTGGTATGATATACTCCAAGGCAGTAGTGGATTCCTACTGGTACACCTAATAGCGCACAGCTCCGTGGAGCTGGTGGCGAGCGAAATTTTGCTTCCTGCACCTGTACAGCTAGGTGCAGGAAGCAAAATTTTGCTCGAATGCGCACCAGAGCCACAGAGCTGTGCGCAATTAGGTGTATTGTTAGGAACCCATTACTGCTCCAAGGAGTCCCTATCTTCCCAACTCTTCCATCCCCCTAGCAACCATTATCTCTGATCTTTTCTACATTCCTCTCCCAAACTACTTCTGGCTTGGTTAAAATAGCCTTGGTATTCTGAGCTAGACCAGAGCAGTCTGACATTCACATTTTTGGAGACATGGCCCCATCTTTGGCAGCTTCCTATGCAAAGAATATTTTCCATATCTCCATTGGAAAAATACACCAAACTCTAATTTCTGAAAAAAGAATATTTTATATTTCTGTGAGCTGCATCTGGAACAAACTGTAGGCAGATCAGAAACAGAAATGCAAATAGCAGAAATGAGCCTCACCTTGCTTTTTGTTTCTCATAAGATTTAATGTGGTTGTACCACCGGAGGGCATGGTATAGCTCAGGAGGAGGGGATGAGCCAAGTGCTTCAAATACAGCAACATCTGCCTGTGATGGAACATACCTGCAGGAACCGTAATCATGAAGTTTAATTAGCAAAGCCACTTTAACTTACCAAAGAATGTACCAGAAATGATTATGAATTAAACACCAATATCATGGATTGTATATTAGTGATGGTGAACCTATGTCACGGGTGCCACAAGTGGCACATGAGCCGTTACCCTAGCTCAACAACAACATGCATGTGTGTGCTAGCCATCTGATTTTTGGCTCGCAGAGACTCTGGGAGGGCATTTTTTGGCTTCAGAGAGCCTCGGGGGGGGGGGGGCATTTTTACCTCCCCCAGCTCCAGGGAAGCCTTTGGAGCCTGGGGAGGGTGAAACAGGAGCCTAGTGGGCCCACCAGAAGTTGGGGAATAGGATGTTTCCGGCCTCTAGAGGGAAGCTGTTTTTGCTCTCCCCAGGCATTGAATTATGGGTCTGGGCATTCACACGTGATAGCACACACCCACGCTCTTTCGGCACCTGAGGAAAAAAAGGTTTGCCATCACTACTATAGTCACTTTGCAACTTTCACCTTTGAGAAAATTACAGGATGGCCGAACTTGTTAAACAATTGACACTAGGTGGCTCTTCAGATGCAACTTGTGAACTGTCTGATGGAACAGTTCAATTCCAACCCATTAAAGGTTTGAATAGGGCAACCCTGTCCTACTGTTGAATTGTGACCTTGAGATCTGGTTCTTTGGTAGGATGAATTGACCACTGCCATAATGTATTTACATACAGAAGTAGATGGATTTACAAGAGGAGCAGGAATCCCTTGTCAAAAGCAGTAATTTATTGCTGAAGCAGAAAATGAAGTTGCTGCTTCATTTATATGACATAAATGATAGGGATGTGTCTAATAAATCTACCAATTAACCCAATAAAAATTGTTCCATGCCATTGACAACTCAGGCTCACGGATTAGTTTCAATCCCCCCCTTCATTCCATAGTTTTATTAGTTAGAACCAAAAGAATTAATTGCGCAGTTCATTTCCAACACAAGCTTCATTTATAAAAAATAGACCTGACATTTATTTATTTGATTTGTATGCCGCCCCTCTCCATAGACTCGGGGCGGCTCACATTTGCTATTAGAACCTTTTGAATTGCAGGTGGCTTTTGACTGAAATCCCCGCTGGGCGGCCTTTCATTATTAGCCAATTCATTCCCCTCCTCAGCACGTTCGTCGCAATAAAAACCACATTTATTTAATTATTGCGATTTATAGGCCGCCCAACCCGTTTCGGAATAAAAAATCCCCCGCAAGTTAACGTAGATATTGAGCATTCCAAGGACAAGAATGTTAAAATTCGTTATAAGGCAATTGAGCAGTCTTTCTTTGCCTTCGATATTTTTATAAATGAGTGGCTGTTTTAATCCCATCTGATCGCACGGTGGCTATGGAAGCTCCCAGCCAGGCCTCACCGCAGGACGCCCTCCGCCCACTTTGCTGGGGAAAGCGTGTCAGCGAAAGGCAGCCGGGGCCTACAACGCCGAGAGGCAGCGGAGGAAGAAACGCTTTTCTCCAAGGTTTCCCCCCCGCACAGCAAAGACCAGACGCGAGAAAAGGTGCCGTCCGGGGCCCTCACCCCTCGATGTAACTTTTATCTGCCAAGAAGGAGTTCAGGAGCTGCATCCCGGAGGGAGATTTCAGGTCCCCAAATCCCATGATGGCGCCGAAGTTGTCAGTTGCAAAATGGGAAGAAGGGAAACCTCCGACCAGCAACCACCCACCAGCACGCCACCGTCCCAAAGAGAACGCGTCTCTTTCTCTGTGGTGCTTATATACCCCACGACGGATCCTTCCGCGCGTGCTTCCTTAGAAATAATATCCTTCCGCCGCGCACGCCCCCTCGTTTTCCTCTCCGGAGAAAGTCGCGCGCGTTTTCCGGCCGGTCTTTCCGGGCGGCCGGAAATTACCGAGCGTCTCGCGGAAATTGCCGACAGCGCCGCCATCATTTTACTGGCGAGAGCGTCAGAGGGGAGTTCCGTTTTGAGGTCGAGGAGCCTCACCGGCGGTGTAGGTAAAGGAAGGGGGAAAAGGTGGCGGGGCGTTGGGTCGAGTGAGAAGGCAAGTCCCTTAAAGAGGGCTTCTTCCCGGTGCTGAGGAGGAAGCGCGAGGGGCTTGACAGGGACGCCCTTGACCGAGGTCGACCACCCCAAGTCCTCCGGGCTTGCTTTGTTTTCTTTCTGCCGCGCCTCCCCGCTGCCAGTGGAGAACTCCGTCCTTCCTCTCACCTGCACGGCTCTCCCCCTGGGTTGTTCTGTCAACGCAACAGCTCCTTTAGGGAGTCTTCGCTGCAAACCTGGTTCCTAACTAAGCGCGTATGTCTTAAGTGTTGTAAACACCATTGCGTGGCAAAGAGCGCGCAGCAGCCAGAGGGTTTGAAAGGACGGAGTGGTCGCCTTTACTCTTCTCTACATTGAATTCCATTTTGTTAGATAGGGCCCAGTGTTCAAGTCTGTGAAAATTCCTCTGGATCCCGAGCCTATCTTCTGGAGCAGTGATTCTTAACCTTTCTAATGCCGGGACCCCTTAATAGAGTTCCATATGTTGTGGTGACCCCCAACTATAAGTCTAGCACCAATTCTCCCAACAGAGCTTTAAGCTGATTGGCAGGAAGGTCAGAGGGACACCCTCACTGTAAACACCTGATTGTTTGGATTGTAAAAATATGTTCCAGAATAGAAGCTTTAGTTCCTAACACCATGAGAAATCACCATAGTCTTAGGCGACCCCTGTGAAACGGTCGTTTGACCCCCCCCAAAGGGGTCCCGACCCCCAGGTTGAGAAGCACTGGGCTAGAGTGTTAGCTATTTATTTATTTTATTTATTTATTAATCAGATTTGTATGCCGCCCCTCTCCGTAGACTATATTTCTGGCAGCTTAGTATCATCTTCAAGTTCTATTCCCTCATCTAAGTAGTTTATGAAGATATTCAAGAGTCCTGAGCCTAAGACAGAACCTTGTGGTATCCCACTACTTACCTTTCACCATGTAGACTTAGACCTTTTCTTGGCCATGTCCCACCTAAGCATCTCTAAAATCCTGAGGCCTCCCCCCATGACATATAATTATTATTAGTCAAAAAGTGAACTACTCATGCGGAGGAAACCTAAAAGGCCGGTTTAACTAGATTTAAACAAGGTTCCAATTGCCCCCCTGTGGGGCGTGGGCTCCATGTTGGGAATCGGGGATTTAGACCCTTTTAAGGGATACTCATTAAGTATAATTTATCAACCAGAATCCATCTGGCGGTGATGCTATCTATCCCACTTTTTTCTAGTCAACCAAGAAGTAGCTTGTAGTCTACTTTATTGAATGTCTTGCTGAAGTCTAAGTATATTATGTCTTTCTTTGGTCACTATGTTGAATTTAGTCACTATGTTGAAGAATGAAATAAGATCGGTTTGGCATGCTCTGTTTTTAACAAACCTCTGCTGACTGCTAGTTATTACTTTTCTTTTTTCTTGGCAGATCTGTTTTTAAATTATCTCTTCCAGTATCTTCCCGGGTATTGGTGTTAGGCTGATTAGTCTGTAGTTTCCTGGGTCTGTTTTTTCCCCTTTTTTGAAGAGGGGAACCACATCAGCTCTTTTCCAGTCCTCTGGTAGTTCCCTAGTGTGATAGGATTTTTGAAAGATGTGGTGTAGTGGTTCTGAGTTGACATCTGCCAGCTCCTTTAAAACTCTGGGATGTAATCCGTCAGATCCCAGTGATTTGTATTTATCAAGATCAAACAGTGTTCAGTTACTTTTTTGTGTGTGCTTATTTTAACTTTTATTTCTCATCTCTTTTTTAGAGTTATGTTTTGGTAGATTGAGCTATAGTTTCTTTTTTCATGAAAACCAATGCAAAGAATGAATTAAGCAGCTTTGCTTTCTCTCTGTTGCCTTCTCTCTTTAGTGGACGGACTGTTTCCTTGATTTTTTTTTCTTGTTATATGTTGGAAGAAACCTTTATTATCTTTGAGCTTTGTTGCAAGTCTTTGTTCATTCTGAGTCTTTGCTTTCTTGACCGTCTTTGCAGATGGTCTGCAGACTATCTAGCTATATGCTGATATTCTGCCTTAGCTGTATGCCCCTCTTTCCATTTTTTGTACTTGTCCTTTTTGTCTTTCAACTTGTCAGAGAGATCTTTGTGCAGCCATGCTGGTTCCTTCCTGGATTTTTCGTTTTTCTTTCATAGTAATATTGTGCTGGTATGGGCTTTTATGATCATATTTTTCAGAGTTTCCCAAGGTTCTTGGGTTGTTTTCCCCTTTAGGATTTTCATCCAAGGAATCATTCCCAAGTCCTTTCTGAGTTGATTAAAATCAGCTTTTTAAAAATCTAAGATTCTGGTATCCTTATATTCCATTACGTGTGTTTGCATTATGTTGAATTGTATAATGACACGGTCACTCTCACCCAAGATTCCTGCAGGTTCAGCTCCCTCTATCACTTCTCTGCTTGTAAGAATTAAGTCCAGTATGGCTGTCCCTCTAGTTCCCTTCTCTTCCTTTTGGACAATAAAGTTATCACCTAGGTTGGGTAGGAACCTATTTGATTTCTCACTTGGTGCAGAATTAGTTTTCCAAGTGATAACAGGATAATTGATGTCCTCCATTACTATTGTAGTGTGTTTCCTACATATATTTGTTAGTTGGTTGGCAAAAAGGACATCTATTTTTCTGCTTGTTTGAGTGGCCCTATAGACATGATGGCAAACCTATGGCATGCGTGCCATAGGTGGTGGCATGTGGAGCCATATCGAAGGGCATGCGAAATTTTGCCATGTTCCAGCTCCAGCGCACATGTGTGCATTGGTCAGCTGATTATCAGCCTTGGGAAAGACCATTTCGTCCTCCAAACGCTTCAGGGAAGCTTCCTGAAGCCCTGAAGTGCAAAAAAACAGCACAATTGGCAAACTGGAAGTGCGTTTTTCTGAACTTCTGGTTTGCCCATTTGGGCATTTTTTTCCACCTACCAGGCTTCAGAAAGGCCTGTCCACATGCAATAGGGGCAGCATAGGGGGAGGTGTGCATGCTTGGGGGGGAAGGGTTGTGGATATGTGCACACATGCTAGCACACACACACGCACCGTTTGGCACACGAACCAAAAAAGGTTCGCTATCACTGGCCTACAGTATACACACCTATGGCCATGCCATTCTTTTTTTCCTTTTATATTGACTCATATGCATTCTGGGAAGTTTTTGTCTTTGGTTTCATGCATTTCTGTAGCAATATAGTGGTCCTTTACATACAGTGCAACTCTACCTTCTCTTTTATGGTGTCTGGGCTTTTTTTAAAAATAGTTTGTATCCTTCTATGTTCCAGTCATAGGTTTCATCCTACCAGTTTTCTGTTATTCCAACTATATCATATCTTACCTTCATGTATTAATAGTTCAAGTTCACCCTGCTTGTTTCCCAGACCTTGTGCACTTGTATGTAGGCACCTGAGATCTTTATGTCTGACTCTGGGTATGCTTCTTATGTCCTCTTGGTGTTTGAGTTTGTCTTCCTTCCCATCCCTCCTTACCATTCATTTTGAGTACATTTCGGCCTATTTGCCATAAAAATAACCAACATTCAGTTTTTTTATCCCAACATGCTTACATTATAATATGCAAGCTATAGTGTCTATTCTAAAGAATATCTTGCAAGCCATGTCTCACCAACTGTAAGGTTGATGTAGGAGTGCTCAAATCTGAATTTGTATGTGTTTGTATACACACGTACATATGGAGAACCAGTTGAGTACTGGTTAAGACACTATGTTAGGAACCAGGGGACTGGGAATTCAACTCCTACTTCAGGCACAAAGCTAGATGGGTGCCTTTGGGCCAGTGACTTTTTTTCAGGCAATGGCAACCCAGTTCCAAAAAATGTTAAGAAAGTTTCAGGGACTTTTAGTCTGACGTTCCAGGAAAGACAGAAAGTTCTGTTGGAAGATATTGAAAAAATTCTCAAAGAAAGAGTGTGATATGAAATATAAATATTCCAGTATATTGTACAGTATTGTATTCTACATGGGCAGTTATATTGGCAATGTTACAGAAATGGTTTGCCTACCCTAATTTAGTCACATATAAATGGTAAGAAGAGCAGTATAATAGGTTGAAGTTGACCATTGTGAAAAATAAACTCATGGATTGGCCACAGCTTGAGGTAACAGGGATATTCTTAAGACTATGTTATAAAAATAAAATCTACGCTATTTTCTTATTTCTTAATTCTAAAGAAAATTCAAATTACTGTATATCAAATAACTAAAACAGTGATTATAGAACTCTTGATAAGTGAATAGATTGTGATTTAAATAATTGAACTTTCCTGGCTAGTGATGCTTATATTTGATTTACTTTTTACATTACTTTAATTTGATTTACTTTTACATTTAGTTTTTTGCATGCTTACTCTTTTGCATTCTGTTTAACCATTTTTATTCCTATTGGTATAATTGAAGACTCCAGCTTTCATTTTAGGTCAAAGTCAATGTACAATGGGAAATAGGCAAAAATATTGGGGTTAAATTAAATATGTCATGAGGGTGTAGATTCAGATATCCATGGTAATTTTTTTTAAAAAAATTCATCTATCTTTATAATGATTTTCACTGTAAATATAATGACTGTCAAAATTGAAGGATAGATGATGCTTATAGCTTAGTTCATTGGATGACTATTACATTGCTGAAGAGCTTTCATTTGCTATTAGATTTTTATCTGTAAACTGGATTGGAAATGAATAAGCAGACATCCCACGCTATATAGACTAATACAGGCTAACAGGTAGATTTATTTATTTATAGTGAAGTCACTATGAAAGCCTTCCTTCCTTCCTTCCTTCCTTCCTTCCTTCCTTCCTTCCTTCCTTCCTTCCTTCCTTCCTTCCTTCCTTCCTTCCTCTCCCTCTCTACATACATTATTATTATTATTATTATTATTATTATTATTATTAATTAATTAATTAGATTTGTATGCCGCCCCTCCTCCGGAGACTTGGAGCGGCTCACAACTTTTGGATTAGAGACAGTTTCTATTTTGTCATGTTTTCATATCAGATTAATATTTTTTTTACTGATTTACAACTGGGGCCTGTACTCAGTTCTTTTTAAGGAGTTGAAATATTGCACTGTTTGTTGACTCAAAAATTGCAGTGTACTTTCCTCATTAAAGCAGGTTAAGAAACCTTGTTACATGCATGCTTTTGAGAACTTTGCATTTTATTCTTCTTTAGAGTAAACAGAAGAAGCAGTGGTAGAGACAGGCTACTTTATTCCTCCCTTTAATGATTTGCCTCAGATATTACTCTGATGTTACACCAGATTCTCTCTTGTTGAATGATTTGTTTATAGGTAATAGACCCATGAGTTCTGGGTTAAAAAGAGCTATGACAATAAATCATGGTATGGTCTTTCGGTAGATTATTGGATTGCCTTGGTGAGCATCCTCATAGGATTCAGAGAGAACACAGATGTAATAAACTTGTGCCAAGTGTCAGAAATGACACACCATGTTCTGTGAACTCCAGATTTATTTATTTTATTTATTTTATTGTATATATATGCTGCTCACTCGAAAACGGTCTCAGAGCAGCTAACAGCAATCATAAATACAACAGCAATAAAAGTAGTAAAAAAATATAAAAATAAAATCAGCAATGCAATAAAAAACAATAATAGCAGAAAAAACATACATACTTGCAATCAATCCTAATTCCAGGCCTTCCGGAAAAGCCAGGTCTTAACGGCTTTCCAGAAGATCGGTAGGGTGAAGATAGTGCGGATCTCTGGGGGCAGTTGATTCCAAAGGGTCGGAGCCGCCACAGAGAAGGCTCTTCCCTGAGGCCCTGCCAACTGACATTGTTTGGCGGACGGGACCTGCAGAAGGCTGTGGACCCCTTACTGGCCACAGTGAGGTATGAGGGAAGAGGCGGTCCTGTAAATAGTTTGGACACCTGAGCCATTTAGGGCTTAAAGGTAATACCAACACCTTGAATTGTGTTTGGAGACCGACTGGCAACCAATGTAGCTCGCGTAAGGTTGGAGTAATACGGGCATACCTTAGTATACCCTTTATTGCATGTGTCACTGCATTTTGCACCAGCTAAAGTCTCCGAACACTCTTCAAGGGTAGCCATGTAGAGCGTATTGCAATAGTGAAGACAAGAGGTGATGAAGGTGTGAGTGTCTCCTGGTCAAGGTAGGATCGCAACTGGTAGACAAGATGGACTTGTGCAAAAAGCCCACCTAGCCACAACTGAGAGATGTTGCTCTAGCCTCAGCTGTGGATCTGAAGAGGATACCCAAGTTGCGAACCCCTATCCAAGGGTTAAATTGCTTCCCCTCCCACCCAGCACCAAGGATGGGCAGATAGTATTGCCTTTAAGTACCCACAGCCACTCACAGGTTGAGTTTTAACCTGCTAACCCCATCCAGATCCCTACAGCTTCAAGATACTGGCACATCACTTCCACTGCGTCACTGAACTGACATGGGGTGGAGATATACAGCTGAGTATCGTCAGCATATTATTGGTAACTCACCCAATGTTGTTGGATGATTTCACCCAGCTGTTTCTAAATAAGAGAGGAGAGAGGACTGACCCCTGAAGCACCCCACAGAGGAGGGACCTAAGGTCCACCCCTGACATCCCACTAACAGCGACTGCGATTGGTCTCCGTAAAACAGTGCCTCCCACTCCCAACCCCTCTAGCTGTCACAGAAGGATACCATGGTCGATGGTATCGAAGCTGCTGAGAGGTCAAAAAGCACCAGGATAGAGGCGTGACCCCTATCCCGAGCCTACCAGAGATCATCCATCAACTAGGCGGTTTCCGTGCTATAGCCAATTTTTGGTTATGATCATTTTTCACCCTTATGACTGTTGTGGCATCAGACATGTGGCAGCTGACTCATATTTATGATGGTTGCAGTGCTCCTGGATCATGTAATCACCTTTTTCAACCTTCTGACAAGTAGTCAATGGGGAAGCCAGATTCATTTAATAAGTGTGTTACTAACTTATCAACTGCAGTGATTTATTTAACAGTATGGCAAGAAAATTCATAAACTGAGGACTACCTGTAAATATCATATCTGTTCCATAGTATTCAGATTGCCTTTATAAATCTGAATTAATCTTAGGTTCTCACAATTTTAAATGATAAAGCTATTGCTTGAACTTCCTCTTATAGGGCTTTTCCTAAAATTTATTTTCAGCACTATGTTGCGACTCCCTGCTATCCACAAGACTCTAGTTGGTGTTACACGGAATACTACAGGATGCGGTAAGTTGACTTTCTCTTCAGATTCTCTATATGCTGATTCTTCAAAACTATTTGTATTAAGATTGACAGAATCTTATAGTCTATTTGTGCTGTACCTCCTCTCCTTTCTTACAGTCCCGTGATTTAAGTGTCTGTCTGAATAGCTTACAAATGCTATCTGTTTGTTGTGGCTTTAAGAATTTTTTCTCACAAATCTTCATCAAGGTCATCTCCCTTACTCTCTACAGATAGCTTATAGTGCCAGATAGTGGCATGTCTAGGAAGTTTTTGCCATTACAAGTTTTGTGCCAAATTTTCCTTAATCAGGAGACAGTGCTCACAATCCCTTCTAACTTGGTCGTTTCCTGAGAAGATTACTGTAACACACTACACTGGAATGATTTTGAAAATCATCTGGAAATTTCAATTGGTCTAGAATGTCGCAGCACAGGCAATAATCTCATAATGCTTATATCATCTTTGGGAACTGCTCTCGGCCTCAACTTTCTTCTGGGTGCAGTTAAGTTTACTGATTATTACCTATAAAGCCCAGGTAGATATGGGAAAGCTATCTGAGATACCTTACAACCATCATCTCTACTCATTCAATTAAATCAGGCAGGAGGGGCATACTCTGAGTCCCATCGATCAGGGATTGTTGTCTAGAGAATCTCACAAATTTGGTCTTTTCTATTACAGTATCTGCCCTAATTATCTAATTCTGTTTTATTCAAGTACGCACCACTTCTACAGCAGCTAGCAACCTGATAGAAGTTTTTGTTGATGGTAATTCTGTTTTGGTGCCTCCAGGAACCACAGTACTTCAGGTAGAATGAATTTATGCTCTACATAACCCCATGTAAATATTTGTATTGTTTTAGATATTGTTTAGATACTATAAATACTATAGTATTTATACATACCATGAATCTGGATTTGGTAGTTTTTATTTACTTATTTCCTCTTTGCATCATTTAGGAATATCTCTGCAAAAGTGATTAATCTATATTAATGTACTGGGGAAAATTACTTGATAGTGCACAATTATTTTTGTGCTACCCTCTGGTCTTTCAATAAATGTATGCTAATTAGATCTCTAATTTAGTACAAAGTAAATATGCTTGTTTATAATACCTTTAGTTCACCAGCCAGTATTTCCCAAGCATATTTCAAACAGGTTTTTATTTATGCCATTTGATTATTCCAAACCACTGTGTAGCTTTAATATTAATGAAACATAATATATGGTATAATTATTGGAAGACACATAGGAAAGAATATCTATTGCTTTAAAACTTGGTCCTTGTGATTCAAACAATGGTTTAATGTTGCTAGATTTACACATTGTGGTAACACAAGATAATTCTTGGTTCTGTTTTACCATGTTGGGTGATTTATAACTTATGATTTATGATTTAATGTGCATGTGAATTGGCACATCATTTTAAACTGTAACTTGTATGAAAGAATAACATTAATTTTATAGTGATTTTTTGGTAATTTTTAAATGGGCGTATTATGCAAAAATATATAGAGAATTATTAAAAATGTTTGTAAATTAACTTTGACTTCAACATTTTACACACACACACACACACACACACACATTGAAGGGAAGTGGTAATGACTCTTTTCTGCATATATTTTGAGGAGTTTTTTGATGTTCAAAAATAAACTTGTTGCATTTAAACATTCAGCAACATTCATGAGCTGAGTTGCTATTTTTTAAACATACTACCATAGTTTCTATTTTTCTTTGTCCCATATTCATTGTCTAAACGTCTTGCAAATTTTATTTTGAATTGTTCTTTATCTTTAGTTTTTATTTTTGTTTTGTCACTTCTACAAATAAGGAGAAAGCACAATTGTTTTAATACAGCAACAGAGATAAAGCAGCTTCCATGGCTGATCTGCGTGTGGGGGGGGGGGGAATACTATGCAGTGCCATCTACAGTTGCATCTCTTCTCTGAACTTAGGTGAGAATCGAGGGAAGAGAGCAACAAAAAATTAATTCTCCTTTGAGTCAAGCCAAACAACCTGGTGATTTCATCTATACCGTCATGTAGGGTTTTTTTGACAATAATGCCAAGCAGCAAATTTATTTATACACAGACACACAAACACACACACACACAAACACACACACAGAGAGAGAGAGAGAGAGA
Organism: Erythrolamprus reginae; assembly: GCF_031021105.1. Classification (NCBI taxonomy): domain Eukaryota; kingdom Metazoa; phylum Chordata; class Lepidosauria; order Squamata; family Dipsadidae; genus Erythrolamprus; species Erythrolamprus reginae. The sequence goes on from NC_091950.1 coordinate 204,203,045, forward strand.
GAAAGAAAGAAAGAAAAAGAAAGACAGAGAGAAAGCAGATTTTATATAAATCCTGATTGAGCATTTATTTCTGTAGTCTGACATTTTGAATGAACTTATAATGCTATCATCTTAAGGAACAAATTTTTGTTTCCGTGTATTGTATAGAACTCTTAGTACAGGAAAAAAGTGTGACAGAAAAGGCAGTCAATGAAATTCTAATAGCTTCGCTGACTGTGTGTGTATATATGTTTGTGTGAGAGAGGAGGGTGGGTGGGGAAGAGAGGTGGGGGAGAGAGAGATCATATTTGCCAATTCTTTGGCTCAAGGGTCTCCAACCTTGGCAACTTTAAGACTTGTGGACTTAACTCCCAAAATTCTGGGAGTTGAAGTCCACAAGTCTTAAAGTTGCCAATGTTGGAGACCTCTGCTTTAGATGGTATTGGCCTTTATATTCATTGATTCTTCTCAAGAACATAGGTTGTCATAATGTGTCAGTGTAGCATATGTGCAATTGACAAAATGCGAAGGAAATTTTGTTAAAGTCTTGATTTTTAAAATGCTGTCCACTCTAGATTTTTTGGGTATGCTGCCCAGTGTATAGATAATCACTGGGACCATCATGATCAGTTTTGCTGTAATATTTCAACTTAAGTTTTCTGATCTTGATACTTTATGATCTTCTCCAATTGTTTGATGCTATTCTACTATCTCCTGGTATTGCTAATGAAGTATCCACACTTTCTTTTCAATCACTGTTAAAACTGGTGGGATATGAGCTGAGACTTCATTAGTTTATATTCAGAAGTTCCCATGGTATTTTAACTTGTTCATTTTCAACCAGTTTTTCAATCCATGTTTCCCCAAATTTTTGTTACTGGCACATAATTTTGACAGATGTTCCAGTGAATCATTTGGCAACTGTATTGTGTTAGTGTTTACAATCAGTTTGCCATCTTTCACAAGCTAAGTATATGATGTACCATTTCTTTTTGCACAATCTGCACTTTGAATCATTTGGCAATTATTTGCTTTTAATATAAACTTCTAATGTGAGGACCTACTCTGATTTGGAAGATACATTTTAAAATTTACAGTGTCTACTGTAACTTTTTCTGTTATAGTTGTATTTTTGATAGAAGGTTAAATTTATTACTACAAGACAGCTACAAAAAATGAAAGCAAATAAAAAAACTATGTTTAGAAATGTTGTTTTTTGTAGAAATACAAAATACAAATTATACCTTGACATTCTCTCAATTTTGTTTCATTTCTAGGCCTGTGAAAAGGTTGGAATGCAAATTCCTCGCTTTTGCTATCATGACAGATTGTCTGTGGCTGGAAATTGCAGGATGTGTCTTGTGGAGATAGAGAAAGCCCCCAAGGTATATATTTTCTTGAAATTGGTGTGTTTAAAAAGTTTGAAGTATAGAATATTTGATACATCTGTCACTAGCAGTTGCCTTCTGCTATTATGTTCAATGTTGAGTTTTCACAAATTTCACATATTCACAAATTTTAACCATACATGTTTGCTTAAATTACTTCAAAAGTTGTAATGGGCCTTTAATTTATTATTATGATGGAGAAAACCCAATTCCCATGTAAAGAAAGATTCTCGGGGAAATTATGAGATGTGCAGAATACCAATTTTTCATGTAATGTATGATTAGAATTAATAGCCAGTCCAAATTCCCCCCCTTCCTTACTTTCAGAACATTAAGAGTGCTGTAGGTTCCCCTGGCATTGCTTCTTACTGCCCCAAATCAGATGGTTTTAGAAAGGCCATAAACAAATGCGAAAACCCCCCAATTGCTATCACTGCTTTTGTTGTTCCCACTTTTCCTGCATTTGCCTTTTGATGTGACAGTTTTGGTTAATCATTGTATAACCACTGATAGACTTGCTGTTATATATACAGTATATTTGACTCTAATATCAGATTGTAAAGCCTTTTTTTCTCAGCAACTTTGTTAAATTGTTCACTTTGTTTTTTATTTATAGCTATCCATTACACAGACAATGTTCAATTTTAATGTTATGGGAATAAAAAAACCTATCCAGTTTCTCTACAATAGTTCTTCCTACTTTATTCTGGTATTCTTTCTTCAACTAAAAATCTTTTTGTGCTGAACTAAATTTTTTGGTCAGAAGGGAAATAAACCAGATTCCTTCAATATTGTGGTTGCTATTTTTAAAGCTCTTGAGACTTTACAAAGTTTCTTTGAAGAGTGAGTGACCAGAATGTTCAACAGCATTCAAATCTGATAGCTCAATGGAGTTATATAGAATATTGGCCATAAAGTACCAGTATGTTAAATTGTTGACATTGTGTAAGCTTATACAGTATGTTCACAAATATATGAGTGAAATATCCTTGTAATGGTTGCAGCCGGTTGCTGCTTGTGCCATGCCAGTCATGAAGGGTTGGAACATTCTGACAAATTCTGAGAAGTCCAGGAAAGCAAGGTAAGCTACCTCTTACTGCAAGCAGCTCTCTGCTTGCTTATATGAAAGGGCTGTCCTTGTATATTCTTAATATATTAGAATAATTTCAGACATTTGGATTTCTCCCATTTTTTCATTCTGCATTAAAAAAAGAAAATTCAATTTTTAAGGAAAAGGGGATATACTGTTGTTAGCAATAGTAAATAAATTGATTTATGTTTCATATAATTTTCCAATGTTTTATTATTAACAATCATATTGAAAACATTTTTGTTTTTAAATATGGATCTACAACAGAGAAGGTGTAATGGAGTTCCTGTTGGCTAACCATCCATTGGACTGTCCCATTTGTGATCAAGGAGGGGAATGTGACCTTCAGGTATTATTCCCTAGGATATTTTTAAAATACTTTTTGAAGAAAACTGTTTCTCAGCTGCATGAGGTGGCTTGCTTTTGTTAATTATCTTTAGGATCAATCGATGATGTTTGGCAGTGATAGGAGCAGATTTCTGGAAAGCAAACGTGCAGTTGAAGACAAGAATATTGGTCCTCTTGTAAAAACTATCATGACCCGCTGTATACAATGCACTCGCTGCATCAGGTAACTGCTGTGTACATCAACGGACTATAATATGCTTTCTGATTAGGGGAAACCCATATATCAGTATGTAATGACATTATAAGTGTTTTACTAGACACAGACATTCAAATGCATAGGTAGACCTGTTTTTGGGAAAGTCAGATCCAATAAGAAGACAATATTCATCATTTGTTCCAATGAATAGTGAGATCTCAAGACTGATCCTTTTTTTATTTTCAGTTATGATTCTTATTAGAACCATTGGCCAATAATGATACAACATTAAGTGCAAGTAGTATTATGTCCTTATAACATCATGTTGCCTTCCTACTTACGATTTTTGATTGAATATCTATTAATTAAATGCCACTTGTACAGAAGAAAAAAAGAGTTGTATATAGCAGGTCCTGGATTGGGAGCAACTGTAAAAGTCAAGGAATTTTTAAAAATGTATAAGTTTAAACATCCTGACTTTCTAACCCTTAATTATTCCCCAAATAAGGTGGGAGGCAGGGTAGAAAATGCTTCCATGTTTAGGGAAATTCAGGATTTTAAAAGGATGCTAGGCTTAAAATACACATTGTGCCATCAACATGCCAAAATGCAAAGAATGTTTTTAAAAGTTTAGCTCTACTCAATTCCAGGGAACACTCTGGTACTAGTAGGTGTGAATGGAAGGTTGAGAAGGGTTTTGCAAACTGCTACTACCATGTTTCCCTAAGAATAAGCCCTCCCCCGAAAATACGCCCTCCCCCGAAAATACCATTTACTCTGGTTAAAGTTAGGGAGACAGAGCTGGAAATCAGGTAAGACAGCAAGAAGATCTTGCTCCATGCACCCCAAAATAATAAGACCTCCCCCAAAATAAGGCCAAACGCTTATTTCAAAAAAATATAAGACAGGGTCTTATTTTTGGGGAAACATGGTATAGCTAAAGGAATTGGAAGCTGTTTGGGGCATCTGCAGAGGTTGCTACTAATGCAGTGATTTTTACTATGGCAAAACTAGAGAAAGTGCAGAAGAGAGCAACCAGGATGATTAGGGGACTGGAGGCTAAAACATATGAAGAGAGGTTGCAGGAACTGGGCATGGCTAGTCTAGCAAAGAGAAGGACCAGGGGAGACATGATATCAGTGTTCCAATACTTGAGGGGCTGCCACAGAGAGAAGTGGGTGAGTCAATTTTCCAAAGTACCAGAAGGCCAGACAAGAAATAACGGATGGAAGCTGACCAAAGAGAGATCCAGTGAAAATAAGAAGGAACTTTCTGATGGTGAGAATGATCAACCAGTGGAACAGCTTGCCTGCTGAGGTTGTGAACACTCCAACATTTGGGACTTTCAGGGGGAGACTGGATTGCCATTTGTCCGTGGTGGTATAGGGTGTCCTGCTTGAGCAGGGGCTTGGACTAGATCAGTGATGGGCAACCTTTTGAGCTTGGTGTGTCAAAATTCGCCAAAAACCCGAGCATAACTTGGGTGGTGTGTCACCTTGAGAAAAAAACTGGAGGGTCATGAGCGGTCCCAGCTACGTCTTTTTTTTCACTCCCCTCCTCCTTCCACCTGTTTTGCAGTCATGGTGTTGTGGAAAGAAAGGAAGGAAGGAAGGGGGGAGAGAGAGAAGTGTGCAACACAGTTACTACTTGGGAGAGAAAGAGGGGGGAGAGAAAAAAACTAAGGAACACTCCCGAGTCAGCCAAATCGCAAACGGCGCAATTTTTTTTTAATCGGTGCAAAACAAAATTAAGGGGAGAGGAAAAATTATAATAATAATTGCGCTTGCTGTACCTGCTTGCAGTCGGTGGGAAATTGGAAAGCGGGGAGATTTGCATCTTGGCCACTCCCTAACAGTGTTCCCTCTAATTTTTTTGGGGGGTGGGCGGAAAAGTACAGTGTCTGAGCGACAGTCCCTTTGGGAGTGGACGGCATATAAGTATGTATGTATGTATGTATGTATGTATGTATGTATGTATGTATGTATAAAGAAAGAAAGAAAGAAAGAAAGAAAGAAAGAAAGAAAGAAAGTGTGGGCGTGCGCTATCACACATGAGCAAGTACTTGCATCCATAATTCTATCTCTTCTATGTCTCCCTCCCTCTTTCCTCCCCCCTCTTTCCTTTCTATCTCTCCCTCTCTCTTTCCTTTCTATCTTTCTCTCCCCCTGCCTTTCTCCAAGCCCTTCCTTTTCCCTCTCCCTATCCTACTACCCCTCTCCCTCCTTTCTATCTCTCCCTCCCTCTTTCCTTTCTATCTTTCTCTCCCCCTGCCTTTCTCCAAGCCCTTCCTTTTCCCTCTCTCTATCCTACTTCCCCCTCCCCCTCCTGTCTATCTCATCCTCCCTCTTCCCTTTCTCCCATTCTCTCCCTCTTCCTTTCTATCTTTCTCTCCCTCTTTCCTTTCTATCTTTCTGTCCCTGCCTTTCTCCCTCTTTCCCTTCATTTCTCCCTCTCTCTTTATCTCAATTCCCTCTTTCTCCCTGGGCTGTTGTGCCTGCCCTGCAGCCCCACCACGGACGGACTGCCTTAGCATCGGCGCCCCCCCCCCCACACACGCTGCAGCTGCCGGACCATCAGCGGCACACACACCCCACACACGCTGCATTTCTCCCTGCCTTTCTCACTCCTCTTTCTTTCTTGCTCTCTCTCACTCTCCCTTCCTATCTTCTCTCTCTCTTTCTCTCTCTCTCCCTTCCTTTCTTTCCTTCTCTCTTCCTTCCACTTTTTTCTCTTTTCCTTCCTTCCCCTATTCCCCTCCCTCTCTTCCTTTATATTTATCTCTACCTTCCTTCCTCTCTTCCTCCCTTTCTCTCTCCCTCACATTCACTTTTCTCTCCCTTCCCTCCCTCCCTCCTTCTGTCCTCTCCTCTTTCCCTCCCTCTCTTTCCCTTCTTTCTCTCCACATCTCTGGCGTGCAGCTGGCTTTGCTGACTGGCACAAGTCTCAAGCCAGCTGCCCCGGAAAGCCAGGAAGGTCCTCCTGCCCCCCCCCCCACCGAAAAAAACCCGGAGGTCTGCCGCCACCAGCCTGAGCCTCCCGTTGCTCCACTCGGCTTCGCTGTGGACCTCAGTTGTGTTTTCGGGGGGAGGGAGCGGCGGGAAAGCCCTGTTCAGGCCAGGAAAGCTGGCTTTCCGAGAAAGCAGCGCGCTTTTCAAATGCACTGCTTTTTTGCAACTCTTTCCTGGGCAGGGGGGAGGGAGGAGGCCTCTCCCCCCTCCCTCCGAAAACACAATGGAGGATGACAGGCAGGGCGAAGCGGGGTGGAGCTACGGGAGGCTCAAGCAGGCAGTTCGGCGGAAGAGGAGGAGAGAGGGAGGATCGGGCGGGCGGGGAGCAGCGCCTTCTACTGCTGGCGCCCCCCCGCGCCCGCCCCCCCACGCACTAGCAGGGGGATGGGGATTGTGTGCACATGGAAAAGGGTGCACGGGGGTGTATTTTGGGGGGCGCGCGTCCTCACGCGCGCAGCTTACGGGCAACGGTGCTCCCTAAAGCTCCCCGTTTCTCCGGTGGCCGCGTGTCACCAAAAATGGCTACACATGTCAGTGCTAACACGCGTGTCATAGGTTCGCCATCACTGGACTAGATGATCTACAAGGTCCCTTCTAACTCGAATGAATGAATGAATGAATGAATGAATGAATGAACGAACGAACGAACGAACGAACGAACGAACGAACGAACGAACGAGATATGGTTAAATACATAAAGTGTTAATCATATTAATGGTATTGGATTAATATACTTAAATTTTTATATACACACACAGAGACATACACTTTGCAGCTTGTCTCCTAACATGCTGCTCAAAAATTAGTGAGTTCCTCAGCTAAAAAAAGATCTTACATGAAAATCATCAAATACAGAAGTCCTCATTTAGCAACTGGTTAAATTAGTGATGGTTTGCAATTATCACAGTGATGAAAAAGTAGCTTTGTGACCAATCCTCACATTTATGGCCTTCACGGTACAATGCAGTGTTGAAACCAAACTCTCATCTGAAACTTCCCATCTATATTTCAAATAAGCTCCATTTTGACAAAACAATTGAAGTAATTGAAGTGGTACATATTTGCCAAAATCAAAATTTGAAGAACTTCAAAAATTATAGAAAACACTGGGAAGATTGTTTCATTGTACAGAAAGTCTCTTTCTCTATTTTACATTTTAGATCCCGAGAATAGATTCATGTTTAATAGTGTGCAGAAAACTTGGCAGAGGAGGAAGAATCCCATTATTGAAGTTTTCCTTCATTTTCTTTATAAGCTTTGTTCTTCATTTACATATGAGGAGCCTGATTGATTATCTGCTTCTGCATAGTACTTGCTGTAAAATCTAGAGTTCCTACTTGTGTGAATAGGTTACTTCAGCCTATGCATAACTAGCACTCTGAACCTATTATTTATTTATTAGATATCTATGCCGCCCTTCTCACTGCGACTCAGGGTGGCGTACAATATCATAAATACAACAATAGGTAAAAGAAATGTAATTTACTTTAAAAGACTGATATAGATTACTAAAAGTGTTAAAACCCCTTTTACAGATGTACACACTCATCAGATTCAATCATTCATAATATTGGTCAGAGACAATCTCAATGCTCACGGCCCCCATGCCCACCAGCAGAGGTGGCCTAAAAATCCAGCATTATCAATGCAGTTAGTGTAGAAATGATGTTATGTTCATTGCTTAGTTTTTGGAAAGCAGTTAAATTCTTAAGTTTCATACCAGTTCAAGCTTTTGAACATTTTTAAAAAGCATTATCACAAAGAGCACATTATAGTGGCTTTGATATAGTGGATGTAAGCAGAGTATGAATGACTGTAGAAATGTGAACTTTTTCTAGCTATCGAATGAACTGGTACTGATACAATCTCTGGTAACTTTCTGTGCCTTATATGTTTATGCTTGTCTTTACCAGATTTGCAAGTGAAATTGCAGGAGTTGATGATTTAGGAACTACAGGAAGAGGAAATGAGATGCAAGTTGGCACTTATATTGAAAAAATGTTTATGTCTGAATTATCAGGCAATGTGATTGATATATGTCCAGTGGGTGCTCTTACTTCTAAGCCTTACGCTTTTACTGCTCGACCCTGGGAAACAAGGCATGTATCTTTGCTCATATTTGAAAGATTATATTATATTTTATAGTATCTGTCTTTTATTAAATGTCGGAAAAGTAAGTTAATCTTTGAACCTTGTAACCTCTTGGAAGATTATGTGATGAGATTAATAATATTACTGTTATATTATGAGCTCTCCTAGAGGCAAAATATTTATCATTTACTATTTCCTTAGGATACAACCTAGAAGAGGGAGGAGAAAGAAAGGAGAATTAAGACAATAATGAAACAAAGGGCAGCCTTTTGCAAAGCTATGTCTTGAATAGTTCCCATTTCTGGCTGTTAGTTTCTAGGGGAAAACAAGGGTAGGCATGGGCAATATTGCTGATCCCTGACCATGGTTGTTGCAAATATAGTAGCATGTGATTTAAGATCTATTATTAAAAATTGATAATGCAATTACTCAACTAGTTTGTGTGCTTTCTCTTAGGAAGACAGAGTCTATTGATGTTCTTGATGCAGTAGGAAGTAACATTGTGGTAAGCACACGAACTGGAGAAGTGATGAGAATTTTGCCAAGATTACATGAAGATATCAATGAGGAATGGATCTCTGATAAAACAAGGTATATTTTATAATTCACTGTCATCTCATTCAAATGTACATATTTTTATTTTTCATAGTATGCACTGGAAGTTTGAATGGGTTTTAGAATTATTTCTAAAATGATACTTTCTGAGGTGCATGGAAATTAGTATAAAAATTGGTTTCTATGATCCAGATAATAAAGGTATTATTAATCAAATATAATGCATCACTGTTTTATTGAAATTGTTTGAAGTTGGCTGTGGTCAATAGGGTTGTTCGTAAAATGTTTAAAACAATTAATTTTTAAATAGGAAACATTTAAGATTATATTTTTGTGGTGCTTTATCACATCACACATACTGGCATTTTGAATATAGATGAATAAAAACTATTAGTGAACATAACAAAATAGGAAAGGGCAAAATTATTTGATTAGACAGAGAGGAAAATGAACACATAATTTATGGATTTGACTATTAGGATAATTTATGAAAGAAAGAAATTATGATGTAACATTAGAAATATGGATAAAGTATAAGGATAAAGTATAAAATATCTAAAACTGTTTAGAAGATTGGAAGCTACTTCTTTAGTACTTTTTATTTTCCTTCCCCTTTTTTCTTTATTACTTTTTTATTCTGCTTTAATTCAAGGTTTGTCCTGTTTTTAATTCTATTGAAAAACTCAAAAATATTTTTTAAAAAAGAATTTTGTCATAATCCTGCATCTTCAAATGTTTGTTAAATTATAATCATTAACACTTGCTTTCAATATTTTTCTCCAAACAAATGTGAAACTGATAGGCCTGTAATTTCCTAGTTCCCCCTGAACCATTCTTAAAAATTGGAATTACATTGGCTATCTTCCAGCCCTCAATAGAGGTTGAACATAGGCGACATGTTGCATATTTTAGTTAGATGAGCCTCTGTCTCAACAGTTCCTTAATAACCCTTGGGTGGATGGCATAAGGCACTGGTAATTGGTTGATGTTCAGGCTTTTAGCACTTCTCCGTTCATCATTATTGATCTCAGTAATGATTCCTTTCCTGAAAACAGGAGATCGTGATTAGGGATATTTCCCTATTTTCTTCCCTATGAAGGCAGAAGCAAATAAATATTTCAGATTCTCTGCAATTTCCTGTTCTCCTCTTGGCAAAAGATTCCCTTTTCATCCATGTGGCCAATTGTTTCCCTGGCTAGATTCCTGCTTCTGATATATTTAAAGAATCTTTCTATTACCTATATTCAGAATTTTGGTGACAATTCCTCATTATTATTATTTGGCCTCCCTTGTTGCCTGTTTGCATTTCTTTTGCCAGAGTTTATGTTCCTTTTTATTTTCTTCATTATGGCAAGTCTCCATTATCTAACCTTTCTTTACAACGCCAATTAACTTTATAGACCTCTGCTTGAATTTAGGAGCCAGTTTTTCAAAGTAAGCTTTGTTTATTAATACAGATACAGTGGGGGGGGGGAGTATTTAGTCAGACACCAGTTGTGCAAGTTCTCCCACTTAAAAAGATAAGAGAGACCTGTAATTGACATCATAAGTAGACCTCAACCATGAGAGACAACAAGAGAAAACACATCCAGAAAATTACATTGTCTGATTTTTAACGAATTTATTTGCAAATTATGGTGGAAATAAGTATTTGGTCAATAACAAAAGTTCATCTCAATACTTTGTTATACAGTGGTACCTCGGTACTCGACCACAATTTGTTCCAGAAGTGTGGTCGAGAACCGATTTGGTCGAGTACCGAATTTATTTATCCCATAGGAAATAATGGAAATGGATTTAATTGGTTCCCAGCCCCTGTTAACTTGCTGGGAACCAATTAAATCTATTTTCTTTATTTCCAATGGGATAAATAAATTCGGTACTCCAAGCTGCAGGAAGGGTGGGGATTGCTGCAATCCCAGCAGCTTCAGGGGGCTGAGGAGCTCTATAAGAGCTCCAAGCTGCAGGAAGGGTGGGGGCTGCTGCAATCCCGGCAGCTTCGGGGGGCTCCTTTCCTCATTGCTTCCTCTTATTACTTGTAAGCAGCTGCAAAAACTTTCTCCTTCCCGGCGGCTGCAACTTTCTCCTTCCCTTCGAGGAGCAACAGCGCCGGGAACGTCACGTAATGAAGGGAAGCTGCTGGAGCGGAGGCAACTGCTGAGATGGCTCCGGCGGCTTCCCTTCATCACGTGACATTCCCGGTGCTGTTCGAAGGGAAGCCTCCGCCTTTGCCACCACCTGGAAGGAGAAAGTTTTTGTAGCTGCTTACAGGTAATAAGAGGAAGCAATGAGGAAAGGAGCCCCCCGAAGCAGCCGGGATTGCAGCAGCCCCCACCCTTCCTGCAGCTTGGAACTCTTATAGAGCTCCTCAGCCCCCTGAAGCTGCCGGGATTGCAGCAGCCCCCGGCGGTAACATTTCGGATAATGAACAAAATTTTCTCTGGCTGTTTGGTATCCGAATTTTTGTTCAGATACCGAAATGTACGAGAACCAAAGCGTTCGAGTACCGAGGTACCACTGTATATCCTTTGTTGGCAATGACAGAGGTCAAACGTTTTTTGTAAATCTTCACAAGGTTACACACACTGTTGCTGGTATGTTGGCCCATTCTTCCTCCATGCAGATCTCCTCTAGAGCAGTGATGTTTTGGGGCTGTCGCTGGGCAACACGGACTTTCAACTCCCTCCAAAGGTTTTCTATAGGGTTGAGGTCTGGAGACTAGCTAGGCCACTCCAGAACCTTGACATACTTCTTATGAAGCCACTCCTTCATTGCTCTGGTGGTGTGCTTGGGATCATTGTCATGCTGAAAGACCCAGCCACGTTTCATCTTCAGTGCCCTTGCTTGATTTTGCACTCAAAATCTCACGATATATGGCCCCATTCATTCTTTCATGTGCAAGGATCATGGTCCCTTTGCAGAGAAACAGCCCCAAAGCATGATGTTGCCACCCCCATGCTTCACAATAGGTATGGTGTTCTTTGGATATAACTTAGCATTCTTTCTCCTCCAAACACGACGAGTTGTATTTCTACCAAACAGTTCTACTTTGGTTTCAACTGACCATATAGCATTCTCCCAATACTCTTCTGGATCATCCAAATGCTCTCTAGCAAACTTCAGATGGGACCGGACATATACTGGCTGAAAAGCAGGGGGACACATCTGGAACTGCAGGATCTGAGTCCCCAGCAGCGTAGTGTGCTACTGAGGGTAGTCTTTATGTTGGTCCCAGCTCTTTACAGGTCAGTCACTAGGTTCCCCAGTGTGGTCCTAAGATTTTTCCTCACCGTTCTTGTGATCATTTTGACCCCACGGGATTTTGCGTGGAGCTCCAGATTGAGGGATATTATCAGTGGTCTTGTATGTCTTTTATTTTCTAATTATTGCTCCCAGAGTTGATTTCTTCACACCAAGCTGCTTGCCTATTGCAGATTCAGTCTTCACAGCCTGGTGCAGGGCTACAATTTTGTTTCTGGTGTCCTTCGATAGCTCTTTGGTCTTCACCATAGTGGAGTTTGGAGTGTGACTATTTGAGGTTGTTGACAGGGGACTCTTATACTGATAACAAGTTCAAAAAGGTGCCATTACTACAGGTAATGAGTGGAGGACAGAGGAGCCTCTTAAAGAAGACGTTACAGATCTGTGAGAGCCAGAAATCTTGCTTCTTTGTAGGTGACCAAATACTTATTTTCCACCATAATTTGCAAATAAATTCATTAAAAATCAGACAGTATGATTTCCTGGATGTGTTTTCTCATGTTGTCTCTCATGGTTGAGGTCTACGTATGATGTCAATTACAGGCCTCTCTCATCTTTTTAAGTGGGAGAACTTGCACAACTGGTGTCTGACTAAATACTCCCCCCCCCCCCACTGTATAGACATGATAATAGATAGAAATACATGTTCCTTTTCCTCTTTTAAAGAGGAAACTCAACAGTATTCTGCTTGTTGTATGGGTACAGTTCTCAACTTATGACCACAATTGAAGCCTAATTTTCCATTGGTAAGCAAAACAGTTAAGTGAGGCCTTCCCCCCATTTCATAACCTTTCTTGTCATAATTTTAAATATATCACTGCAGTGCTTAAGTTAGTAACACAGTTGTTCAGTGAATCTGGCTTCCCCATTGCCTTTGCTTGTCGAAAGATCACAAAATATAATCACATGATCTCGAGACACAGCAACCATGTATACATGCCAGTTGTTAAGCATCTGAAATTTGATTATGTAACTACGGAGATGCTGCAATGGTCATAAGTGTAAAAAAATGGTTATGAGTCAGTTTTTCACTGCCATTTATGACTTTGAACAACCACTAAACAAATACTTGTAAGTCAAGGAATAAACTCATTAAACTCTTAGTTTTTAATCCCTTTATTTTATTTAAAAGAAAGATGTATTTAAAAACAGATACTATCTATGGATGAACAAAGTTATTTATTTATTACTACACTTATTGATAAAAGGTATTAAAGTATATTAAATTATTTTGATATTATATAACAAATATAATTTTAAAATTATCCCCACTATTTTTATTATAAATATTAAAAAAGAAAAAGGAGACCCTCCCCAAAATATAGACTAAAATTTCTGACTTCCTTCTTTGTGCTCCAATGAATTTGCAGTACTTTTTGACATAAAGTATAAAAACCATATTTTAAATGTTTCTTTATACCTTGCTGCATACAGAAGCCATTCCTGTTTAAACTTAAATTTCTGTTATGTTTGTAGTGTCATGTCGGTTTCTCCTTTGCTATGTATTCTCCAAGTTTAAGTACTCAAATATTGCTAAAATTCTGATATGTCTTTTTTCCAGAGTTGTGTGAACAATATTTTTGCAGCTGTAAAGATGTATCTTAATAAATAAGTTAATGTGTTCTTGCATTGTATCTAATAAAAAAATTAAAATGTGACTTCATTTTGAATTTGATCTCTAAAGGATATGTATATCTTTCCAAGACTTATACATTCACCGTGTATCATGGTATTTTTAGCAGTTATTGCTGTAGGGTTGAAATTGATGTGCTAACTATTTTTCTGATACAGTTCCATATTTTCATCAAGATTCATCTTATCTGTACTTTTAAGTTTATATTGTTTGTGCTCCAGTAACCTAAGAATCTGTGGAGCTGATTACCTGGGCCAGTTCCTTCCTGTATTGACATTCTCCTATTCAGGGATATACAGTAATCCATTCTGTTCACCTTGACACACAGCTTGCTCTATGTGATATTTGGAAGAGAAAAGTTGGCTGTATCTTTTAATTTCCCTTTTTGAAATCCCACATAATTGTGTAGAACTTGGTAAGATAGTGCCTCTTTGAATGTTGAATTTTATTACATTATTTATTGCATTCTCAGTTTCAATACATATATTTCTCTCATCAGTTTCTGAGCACTGCTTAACAGTAGATCTAGTATTTCCCTCTTCACCATCATGAATAGTGATATTGGGAGATATATATTTCAGCTTCAGTTGCTTGTATAATCATTTTATCTTTGCTTTTCAGATTTGCATATGATGGCCTGAAACGTCAGCGGCTTATTGAACCAATGATAAAAAATAAAGAAGGGCTGTTCACTTATGTACCTTGGGAAGAAGCCTTGAGCTATATAGCAACTGTGGTAAGCATATGGACTTGACAGACTATTTATCACTACTTCTAAATTTGATACACATTTACGTACGAATTCTCATACTTTGAGGAGTGCTACTTTCCACACTTCAAAACAAGGAGCTTGTTTATTTAATTTATATGATTATTGAGTGACAAATGCCGTTTTAAAACATCATAGTCTTCTACCATTCATAACAATTAAAAGCTACATTGTGAAATACAATAATAAACTGGGTACATGCAGTGAAACTATTTAACAGGATCCACACTTCCTTGGGATCTCCAAACCCAATGGCGCGACCTTGTTTTATGGGTCTTCCAAAAGGCTAGCATGGTTGGGGCCAAATCCGGTGGTGGTGGTGAAATGATGTTCCAAAAGGTGGGAACCATGGCAGAGTAAAAGCTCTTTTTCTTGATCCCTTCAAGTGAAGCTCCTGGGCCAATCAAGGGACCAGCAACATGCTCCTTCTGCTAAAACTAATGGGACTAATAGATGAAATTGAGGAGAGGCACTCCTTCAAACAACCTGGCCTGATGCCATGTAAAGCTTTAAAGGCCATTTTGTATTATGTCTTGTGGTTAAAAAGGGTAAATAAAAATATTTGTGCATCGTAGATTTAAAAAGCCCTTTTGTCTCAGATCTCAGAGCCAATTTAAATTTATCACTGCACAGGTGTAGCTTTGTACTTGTATGATATCTCTTGTTTTATGAAAATGTTTCTCTTGGGAAAAATAACTTTAAAAGATTGTTCTTTTTTTAAAAAAAAAGTACAGTGGGGATCTAATGCCTGTTTTGTGCTATTTTGTTTCCTGCTGCAGCTTCAGGGGAGTCAAGGTAATGAAGTAGCTGCAATTGCCGGAGGGTTAGTGGATGCAGAAGCATTAGTATCACTCAAAGACTTGCTGAATAGAATTAATTCTGATAACCTATGTACTGAAGAAGTTTTCCCTACTGCAGGAGCTGGGTAAGAGATTATAACTGGAGTGATTTCAGTGAAAGAAATGGTAATGGAATATATTGAGAGAATTTGGCAAGATTAGAAATTTGGACAATAAATGAAATTCATGTAAGTTCCTCCAGCCCCTATTCTTAAAGGCTTCTAAATAGTCTTTATCAAGCATTAAATCCATAATTTATAACTGGAAGCATCATATAACAATTAAAAAGCTTTTTTCCTAGAAAAAGATAAGTATGCTTCTTGTTTACTGTCCGATAAAATAAAGAAAAAAATAAGATTGGTACTGTGCAGATGTAGTAGTTCATAAGTGCTATTTTAAAGTCTCAAAGCCAAATTTGAATCTTGGTGGCACAATGATTAGAATGCAGTATTGCATTCTGCCCACAGCCTAGAGTTCAATCCTGACGGGGCTTGAAGTTGACTCAGCCTTCCATCCTGTGCTAAAACGAGGACCCACATTGTTGGATGCAATATGCTGATATTTGTAAATATTTGTAAAACACTATGGAAGATGGAAGTCTTATTGCTATTGCTATTCCTAGTGGAGTGCTATATCACAATTATATTTACAGTATTATGATTGTTTATGCATTCCATTATAGAACAGACCTGCGATCTAATTACTTACTTAATACCAAGATTACAGGAGTGGAAGAGGCAGATTTGCTACTTCTGGTTGGCAGCAATCCACGCTTTGAAGCACCATTATTCAATGCAAGAATTAGAAAAAGGTTTGTTAACATGTAATGAAATTGATTTTCTTTCTGTGGATTAGGAGGTACAGAGGCCAGACATTCTTTTTTATCATTTTTTATCTTGAACATAAATCTGTTAATAGAATCAGAGCTGAAAATAATTCTTTAAGTTTCTAGTCCAACCTCCTGCTTCAGACCATTCAAGCTCCAAAGAGCATCTAGAATGGAAGGTAATTGTGTTTGCCAGTATGTTAGTGGCTGAAATAAGATTTTGACATATGATGAGGATTGTATGATTCTTTTATATTCTTTAATGCAGTTTCCCCAAACTAGCTGCCTTCCAAATGTTTTGACTTCTAGAAGTCTTAACCATGGCCATATAGCCAGAGAATTCTAAGATACATTTGGAAGGTAGCTACATTGGAGTCAGCTGGGCCGACAAACTCTCTGGGGCCTTATTTTTTAAAATTTAAATTCATTTAACCCTGCTGTTCTGTTCGAAAAAACTTCCTAATGTTATGTTCAGGTCACATACGACCCGGACCTAAAACTCTTCATTTGAAGTGCTTATGTTTGGTCAATTTGAAAACTTTTTTCACTTGGAAAGTAGTCTGAACATTTCTGCACACAATGATATGAAAATTGAAATGAAAAAAGTAAATCTTATTGGTTTATTTTGCGGATATATTGCATGCCCCCCCCCATTTTTGTGAATTTTTTTTCAATTTATGGATAGTTTTGCTTGCAAAATCCATTCTATTTTACTAAAGTTGGTGTGGGATTGGTAGCTTGAACATTTCTGAACATAATGATATGAAAATTGAACTGGAAAAATTGATGCATATTGGTTTATTTTGTTGATGAAATGCATGCCCCCCCCCCGTTTTTTTGAAATAGTCTTCACTTTATGGATAGTTTTGCTAGCAAAATACATTCTATTTTACCAAAGTTGGTGTGGGATTTGTAGCTTGAACATTTCTGAACATAATGATATGAAAATTGAACTGGAAAAATTGATGCATATTGGTTTATTTTGCACATAAATGGGCCCCCATGCTTATACTCAAATAGGCTTATACTCGAGTAGGCTTATACTCAAGTACAAGACAATATGGTTTTATATTCAAAAATAAACCAATAAGAATCATTTTTTTCAGTTCATTTCTATTTTTCTTATGTTCAGGATTGTTTCAAAAGGATATTCCAAATATTTCTAGCCAAATATGTATAAAAAGTGACAATAATGGCACACAGCAAGGCCGAGGGGGGGTGGCCCTTTTGTGGCAAAAATAAACCAATAAGAACCATTTTTTCCAGTTCATTTATATTTTTCTTATATTCAGAAATGTTCAATTTAGTATATCAAACCTTTTGGGGGGAAATTCCTTAGGGATTTGTAGCCCTAAAAAATAGAAATTGACACGAAATTCAGAAAGGATGGGGGGAGGGGCTTTTTGATCAAAATAAAAATATAAGTCTCAATTGTTCCAGTTCAATTTTCATATCATTATGTTCATAAATGTTCAAACTAGTTTTCCAGTTGAAAAAGTTTTCAAAAAGATCAAATTCAAGTACCTAAAAAAATTCTTTTTGGTCCGGTCACATACGAACAGAAACAGACTCGAAGTGATGATTTTTTTTTGCCCAGAAAACAATTAGCCACCACCCCAAAAATATTTTTTGATGATCAGCATTGTTAAATTGAGTAAATGAATGCCTAAGATTTTAAAGAATATTTCGGATTTGGAACATAAAAAAATAAAAAGTGAAAATGGTTGCAAGCAGCCGAGGGGGGGGGGGGCTTATTTCTGATGTTAAAAAACCAATAAGAATCATTTTTTTCAGTTCCTTTATATTTTTCTTATATTCAGAAATGTTCAAGCTACCAATCCCACACCAACTTTAGTAAAATAGAATGGATTTTGCAAGCAAAACTATCCATAAATTGAAAAAAAATCACAAAAACGGGGGGGGGGGGCGTGCATTATATCAGCAAAATAAACCAATAAGATTTACTTTTTTCATTTCAATTTTCATATCATTGTGTGCAGAAATGTTCAGACTACTTTCCAAGTGAAAAAAGTTTTCAAATTGACCAAACATAAGCACTTCAAATGAAGAGTTTTCGGTCCGGGTCAGGGTGACCCGAACATAACATTAGGAAGATTTTTTGCCCAGCAAAAACTAAGGCCCCCCCCCCCCCCCCCCCCAAAAAAAAAAAATTCTCATAGAGAGAACCCCTGAAATGATGAAAAGTCATGAAATTTCAGATATGCAGGGAAAATGTTTTACCGGGGACTCAAACTTGGTTTCAGGTCACATAGGACCCGAACAGAACAGCAGGGTATTTTTAAAGGATGCAAATAGGTACATTTCAAAGATAAAATGCTATTACCAGGATAAGAATCACCTGTTGCAAAAGGAATGGACACTTGTCTGAAGGTCCACTTGTGCATTGTACTTCCTTTTTCTTTTGGGAGAGGAATAATGCTAAACTATGGAATGTGCTCTTTGAGTCCCTAGGCTCTCTGCTGCTTAGAAGGAATTCAGAAACTTCTGTAGATAGAGCTCAGCCAGAAAAGTACAAAAATAAACTCATCCCATAAAGTTTGCCTATATGTTAGAACAGTGATTTTCAACCTTTTTTGAGCCGCGGCACATTTTTTTACATTTACGAAACCCTGGGGCACATTGAGCGGGGGGAGGGTGGGCTCATTCTCTTCCTCCCTTTTGCTCTATTTCTCTCTCCCTCCCTCTTTCTCTCCCTCCCTCTTTCTCTCCCTTCCTACTTTCTCTCTCCATCCCTTTCTTTCTCTTCCTTCCCTTTTGCTCGCTTTCTCTCTCCCTCCCTCCCTCCCTCTATGTCTTTCTCTCTCTCCTTCCCTCCCTCTCTTTCTCTCTATTGCTTTCTTTCTTTCTCTTTCTCTCTCTTGCTTTCTTTCTCTTGTTCTCTTTCTCTCTCTCTTGCTTTCTCTCTCTTGTTCTTTCTCTCTCTCTCTTGTTCTTTCTCTCTCTCTTTCTCTCTCTTGCTTTCTTTCTCTCTCTGAGCTTCGCGGCACACCTGACCATGTCTCACGGCACACTAGTGTGCCACGGCACACTGGTTGAAAAACACTGTGTTAGAAGACCTTACATATTTTTGTGCTTACTCCTCTTTCAGCTGGCTACATAATGAGCTAAAAGTGGCTCTTGTGGGCAGCCCAGTCGATTTGACCTACACTTATGAGCATCTGGGAGATTCCCCACAGATACTATTAGACATTGCTTCTGAGAAGCATCCATTCAGCAAGGTACTTTCAATAATAAACTCTGGTTTTATATCTAACTTTTCTTACAAAATTACAAAGTTACAATGTCTTTAACTATGGAGTGATTTTTCACTGGTGTCTTGTTATTTATAAAAGGTTCTGAACCAGGCAAAAAAGCCAGTGGTGGTGGTGGGCAGTGCAGCACTGCAACGTGATGATGGAGCAGCCATTCATTCAGCTATTTTGAATATTGCTCAGAATATTAGGACAAAAAGTGGAGTAGATATTGACTGGAAAATTGTGAACATTCTTCATAGGTTTGTCCAAGTTCATTTTCTAGTTTGATTTCTACCTCTTATATTAGAGTCATATTTTTTTAAATCATAAACTTGTTTATGTACAATTATTTTTATACCACTTGCCCAAGGGGTTTACAACTCTAAAACAATAAAAATTGCGATAAAAACCATAAGAGTTTTATATGGCCTAGCTCCCCATTCAAATACTGATAATCTCCTAGTGCTTTCTTCTTTGAAAGCTCTGTGAAAAGGCATGATTGCAATTACTTTCCTAAAAGATAATAGGATGGTGGCATGAGACTATGACCAAGCTCATCCTGGATATGTTCTCAAAGGGAACAGAGGCCTTCAGCCTGGAAGCAAACCAGCAATCAATGCAATTCCTATAATAATAATGTCACTATGATGTATTTTCAGACTTACTTGCAAGATTTTGTAAAGAGAACCTTTCAATAAAGGTAAAACTGATATTTCTGGGTCTGCTGCATTCGTGGACAAAAAGTATCTCGGACCCAAATGGCTTCTAAACAAATAATGTGATAGCTCTGTTTTGTAGGATTTGTTTTGAACCTATTCTATTTCAGCTATACCCTTGAGTTGGTAGGCCGTGGGTCAGGACTTCTTTGTTAACTACAGCCATCTTGATGAATTATAAAATATAATTTAAAAAACGAACAGATTATTAAAATTACTGATTTCCCACTGGTTTGAGTAAATTGATATTTAGAAATGGGCTTAGCTCAAATGCCTAATAATACACGTTGAATATATTTAGAATGACCTGAACATTTTCTTTAGAACTGAAAATGATTGAACTCTACACATAAGGACTTTTTTTCCTATTAAAACTCTCCCTACACTTCCAAATTACATGTTTGACATACATTTTAATGTATTAAGCTTCAGAGTCTGGAAAGTAGATCACGTATTTAGAATAAGCTTTCATAGATATGGATCGGAATAAATAATCCATACCTTTCAAAAATTTTGATTAAAAAATCTATATACTTAGTTGAAAGGAAAAGTTTCCATTAACTCATTTTGCTGGATCCTTTTCCAAAATGCTTTTACCAAAGATAGTAAGACCAGATATAGAAAGCTTTATTTGTGTCAGTAAGACATGGTTCTGCAAAATAGGAATTGGTTTATGGTCAAGGGTCTAGGGTTTATCAAGTCTGAGAATATTGGCTGAAACAATAATTTCTTCCTCTACAGAGTGGCAAGCCAAGTAGCTGCTCTTGACCTAGGTTACAAACCAGGTGTAGATGGTATCAGGAAGAACCCTCCTAAAGTGCTGTATCTTTTAGGGGCTGATGCAGGTTGTATTACCCGACAAGATTTGCCTAAGAATTGCCTTATCATTTATCAGGGTAAGTAACTGCAGTACTTTGCTTTGCATTTGATTTAGCAATACGTCTGATGTGTCTGATGTGCATTCCAAAAGTACTATAGATGACGGATACCTATACATTATTGTTTTGAATGAAACAATGTATATTTCAAAAGTTCTGTTTTAAAAACTTAGTTCAGTGGCATAATGTTGAGGATTCTGTTACAAATAGGACACTCTATTTTTCAGAGTATAAGACACACACTTTTCCCCTTAAAAGAGGGTAGAAATGTCGGTGCGTCTTATACACCAAATACAGCCATTTTGGGCCACCTGAAGCCCTGCCCCCGCGTCCCATTTTTGCAAAAAAGGGGCCCATTTTTTTGTTAAAACCGGGTGCACAGGGTTTGGGAGGCTTGCAGAGTGCTCTAGGTGGCCAAAGAGGAGAAAACCTTTTTTTTTTAACATCTTCAAAATCTTGGTGCGTCTTATACACCGGTGTGTCTTATAGTCTGAAAAATAAGGTAATAGGATTTTGATTGATAATTCTGGTTTTTATCAATCAACTGGGATATTTTTAAAAAGAGAATAATTATACTAATACAGCAGTAGAGAGTCATGTCACTTGTTTTTGGTTTAAAATCGAAGAGTAAGAAAAAGACATCTGCTTGAAGCTTTCAGCCTGGGAGGTAGGTTACTGCTGATCTTGTTTTTGTTTTATTCCTTGTTTTGTTTAATACCTTGCTATGGGAATTTATAACTCTTGTACAATGCATTTTTATTGTAAATTTCCAGACAGATAATGTAATGTTTATGTATGCACTACTGCTATGTAAAGAGAATCTGCTAAAATTGAGTAAATGTGTACTACAAAAACCACCAATGAAGTGCTATTACAGTTGGCTTGTTAGGCTTTGATGGGATATTGAGCTTCAGTGTGAAATGCAAAGATTCTGTGTTAACCTGGACTAATTTGTTTAGGTTTGCTATTTATGTGACTATTTTTGCCTGAACTCTTCATTGAAGAGAAGACATTTTTGATTTTTGTTGTTGTTACTTGCGAAGTCATGTCTGACCCATTGTAACCCCATGCACAACTTTCCTCCAGGCCTTCCTGTCCTCTACCATCCTCTGGAGTCCATTTAAGCTGATGCCTACTGCTTCAGTGACTCTGTCCAGCCATCTCATTCTCTGTTGTCCCTTTCTTCTTTTACCCTCAGCCTTTCCCAGCATTAGGCTCTTCTTCGGATGAGTCCTTCCTTCTCATTAGGTGGCCAAAGTATTTGAGTTTCATCTTCAGAATCTGGCCTTCTAGAGAGCAAACAGGATTGATCTTCTCTAGGACTGAGCGGTTTGATCACCTTGCAGTCAAGGGGACTTGCAGGAGTCTTCTCCAGTACCAT
Source organism: Erythrolamprus reginae (assembly GCF_031021105.1). Classification (NCBI taxonomy): domain Eukaryota; kingdom Metazoa; phylum Chordata; class Lepidosauria; order Squamata; family Dipsadidae; genus Erythrolamprus; species Erythrolamprus reginae. Next base: position 204,225,257 of record NC_091950.1, read on the forward strand.
ATTTCAAAGGCCTCAATTCTTCGGCGCTTAGCCTTTCTTATGGTCCAACTTTCACAGCCATACATTGCAACTGAGAAAACCATAGCTTTGTATACAGTGATCCCCCGGTTATTGCGTCCCCGATCATTGCAAACAGGGTAATTCGCGATTTTTCAACCCGGAAGTCAAAACACCATCTGCGCATGCGTGCCCTTTTTTCTATGGGCACGCATGCGTAGATGGTGCCCGGCAGATCAGCTGCTGGGCGGCTTCCCTGGGTCTTCCCCCTCTTGCTGGCGGGAGGGCGAGCAGCGGGCATCAGCAAGGAGTTTCCCCACCGCCCACGCAAACTCCTTGCTGCCGTCCGCCCTTCGCCCGCCCACACCGTTCATTCTCGCCGCTTTGGAGCTGAGTCCTGAAGCGAATTCGCTTCAGGACTCAGCTCGAAAGCGGCCAGAGCGAGCGCGGACAAGCCGTTCGCTGGTGCTAGCTCTCGCCTGCCTGCCCGCTAGCGAGGAGCCGCCTGCCTGCCCGCTAGCGAGGAGCCGCCTGCCTGCCCGCTAGCGAGGAGCCGAAGATTGGGGGCGGCGCGGCTGTTTTAAAACGTCGCCACCGGCATGGGGGGCTTGCCAGCACCCCCCGGACTCCCAACCCGGGTTTGGGGGGCTGCTAGGAAGCCCCCCATGCCGGCGGGGATGTTTTAAAACACCCGCGCGACTTTCCAATGAGTCCCGAAGACAAACGCGTTGTCTTCGGGACTCATTGGAAAGTCGCGCGGGTGTTTTAAAACGTCCCCGCCGACATGGGGGGCTCGCTAGCACACCCCCAAACCCGGGTTGGGGGGTGTGCTAGCGAGCCCCCCATGTCGGCGGGGACGTTTTAAAACACCCGCGCGACTTTCCAATGAGTCCCGAAGACAACGCATTGTCTTCGGGACTCATTGGAAAGTCGCGCGGGTGTTTTAAAACGTCCCCGCCGACATGGGGGGCTCGCTAGCACACCCCTGAACCCAGGTTGGGGGTTCGGGGGTGTGCTAGCGAGCCCCCCATGTCGGCGGGGACGTTTTAAAACACCCGCGCGACTTTCCAATGAATCCCGAAGACAACGCGTTTGTCTTCGGGACTCATTGGAAAGTCGCGCGGGGTGTTTTAAAACGTCCCCGCCGACATGGGGGGCTCGCTAGCACCCCCCCGAACCCCCAACCCGGGTTAGGGGGGTGCTAGCGAGCCCCCCATGTTGGCGGGGACGTTTTAAAACACCCGCGCCGCCCCCAATCTTCGGCTCCTCGCTAGCGCTGCGGAAGTAAAAACACCATCTGCACATGCGCAGATGGTGTTTTTACTTCCGCAGCGCTACTTCGCGAAAACCCGCTCGTTGCGGGGGGTCCTGGAACGGAACCCTCGCAACGAGCGGGGGATCACTGTACGCACTTTTGTTGGCAGGGTGAAAAACTAGTACATATTTAGTATGCTGTCTAGATTTGCCATAGCTTTCCTCCCCAGAAGCAAGTGTCTTTTAATTTCTTAGCTGCAGTCCCCATCTGTGGTGATCTTGGAGTCCAAGAGCCCAAAAAACCATTTTTTATAAGAGACACTAAACAGGTTTTTCACTACTGTAGATGCCTTCTTGTTTATATTTACTTTATTCTGATTTTATTTTTGTTTTCAAAACTTTTAAAAATAATAATAATAATAATAATAATAATAATAATAATAATAATAATTTATTAGACTTGTATGCCGCCCCTCTCCGAAGACGCCATTCAACCATTCAACTTTTTTTTTGGGTAGTCTGGGTAGTAAGTAATACTAAGTATGGACCCACCTAGTCTCATGGCACTAATATGAAAAATAGGAGTGGCAGGTGGTCCCGAGTTCCTTTTATTTACTAGGGTCAGAATATTTGTGCTGTTTAAATGTTGTTCTGTTGGAATCCATCCAGTTCAAAACATCCCAATGAAAGCAGGGTTGTTTTGTTCTGAGATCAAAACAAAACATGTCTATTGCTTCATGCACACCTCTGAAATTTTGTTCTGAACTAATAAAGTTTAAGCCAAGTAACTGCTCAAGGTAAACTAAATTATTATTGAAAGTAATCCACTTGTATTATTCTTATACTGTTTCCCTGAAAATAAGTTCTTATATTTTTTTGAACCCTGAAATAAGTGCTTAGTCTTATTGCCATGCACTCAAAAACCCGATTGGACTTATTATCAGGGGATGTCTTATTTTGGTGAAAACAGGGTAGTAATTTTATTAAATGTTATAATTAAAAAGAAAAACTAATACATATTTAAAATAAATGGGAAAAATAGGACAGAAAAGATAGATGTCTTATCTATAAACAACCTGTAAAACTTCTTCAGTGCTGATCAGCAAAAGTTCATGAAAGATTACCAGAGATAACATATCTATTTTAACCTTGATCAAATAAACCAATTTTATATACTTTCCTTTTACTTTTAATAATCTTGATTTTTAGTGCCATCAGACAATGTCATAGAACTTTTTTCATTTTTTTGTCCCTACTCACAAATTCTTCAAAAATTTAACAAACCTGTTTTGTAAATCCAATATAGGAATTTTCTAAGTTACTCTCTTGGTTTATTATTTCTGCATTCCTTCTAATTATTAAGACATCAGCTAGTTTCTTTGTATGGCCAATGTAGCATCTTCTTTCATACCATTCTTACAGTGTGTCGTTTTTAAATCCACTTACAATCACCCTCAATGTTGTCAGGTAAAACTTGTTCCTCTTTCATAAACTTTTGGAAACACAGTATATCTATAAAGCAAACATTCTTACTTCTGGATCCATTGTTTATAATATCCTTCAATGTGTTCAATGTTAAAATATTTTGCTTTATTTTGTATTAAATCAAATTAGTAAATCAACTGCTCTTCCCTTTAATTGTAATCTTTAGCTCCCTCTGGCATGCACAATTATGTCCAGCATAAATTTGCATTACAATTATAAAATTTGTTTATTGTGTGGTATATGGAAGAATGAACTCATAACTAAAATGATCAGGCATTTTTTCCTCCTGGGATGCATAGTGTTGTTGCTACCTGCAGGTTTCAACAACACCTGCCTCTCTTTAATTGGAGAGGGTCTTTTTATAAAAAAAAACTGAAAGCAAGCATACAGGACCACTGAGACTGCCGACCTGCAAACCTAAACAATCCTACAAACCAAACCAAGTCTACTAATTATATACTTTTATATCTTGATGTTTTATTGTGCACCCCCCAGAATCCCATTTTGAGAGAGATGGATGGTTCAAAAATTTGAAACATAATAAAAACATACTAAAATTAATTGTCAATAAATCATGTAGGTCTAATCTATAAGTGTGCAGTTTATAGCCAATAGCATATATAATCTAGGGAATAGCTGTTAATATGTGGTGAGGAAAAAATTGGAGTCTGGCTTAAAATTTTATTGAAAGGCATCTGTCTCACATATAATCTACATAGCCAGCCTGTTCTTCCTTTCCTACTCCCTCACTCCAATTTTAATCTTATATCAGTGTAGTCTTTCTAATACATCTGATGGAGTGAGCTGAAGTTTCCAAAAGCTTAAGCCTTAATAAAATTGATTAGTTGAAAAGCTGGATAAATAGTAGTATACTGTATGTATAGCATGGATTTACAACAAATAGATCTGTTGGAAACCTGTGAAACTGGAGATTTGTTGCATGAATTGTTTGAATTCATTTTTATGTGGACACATAATGTACATTTCATATTAGGTCAGAATTAAATATTAAATGCAATTCTTATATTAATAGAAAGGTTGTAGCTAAAGAAATAAATGAGTTGCAAAATTATAAAGTTCAGTGAGAAATTAAAAGTAACCCATTGCTGCTGCAATCTTTTTCAGGTCACCATGGTGATACTGGAGCATCTATGGCTGATGTAATTCTTCCAGGAGCAGCTTATACAGAAAAGACTGCAACCTATGTAAATACCGAAGGCAGAGCTCAACAAACCAGAGTAGCAGTGACACCACCTGGCATGGCAAGAGAGGACTGGAAAATTATTAGAGCACTCTCCGAGGTACGGTAAATGCCCTAATCACTGAATATTTCCAAATTCCAGATTGAATTAACACTTGAGAAAAGGAGTTGAAATCATGAACTTTTTTAATTTAGTCAATGTTTGAAAAATAATTGATCAAAGAAAGATCATAGTAATATAAACTATACGTCTATCGTAACTGTATTTTCTGGAACTGAGAGATTTGAATGTGAAGATTATTGATTTGTATTTAAAAGCTTGTGGAGATTGGACAACTGAATGTGCATTTTGACATAGGATTCTGTAGAAAAAAAATGGATATAGTCAGTGTGTTTTTGCTATGCTATATTGAGTTACAAGTGTTTTATGCTGAATGGGTACTATTATATTTTAGGCCAAATATTCTTTAAAATATTTTTTGTGACTAGAGGATTTGCGAGGAAGAATGGCAGAAAAATCCCCCAATCCAGTTTGTCGCATCATACTCCAGTGATCTCAGAGGCCAATGTCTTAAAATAACTTGAACGATTAAAGACAAATAAGGCAATGGGTCCAAATGGCATCCACCCCAGAGTTCTTAAAGAACTCAGATCTGTCATTGCTACCCCCCTGACTGATTTGTTTAACCAATCCCTTTTAACAGGAGATGTTCCTGATGATTGGAGAATGGCCAGTGTTGTGCCTAGGCACAAGAAGGGCAGTAGAGAAGAAGCTAGTAACTACAGCCAGTTAGCTTGACATCAGTTATAGTTAAAATGATGGAGACTCTACTCAAAAAGAGGATAAATCAGCACCTAAAAACCAATAATTTATTGGACCCAAACCAGCATGACTTTACTGAGGACAAATCATGTCAGACTACTCTCTTTGATTTCTTTGACTATGTCACAAAGGTGTTGGATGAAGGTGGTGCCGTGGATATTGCCTATCTGGACTTCAGCAAAGCCTTTGATATGGTTCCACATAAAGAGCTGATAGATAAATTAGTGAAGATTGGACTTAAACCCTGGATAGTTCATTGGATTTGCAGTTGGCTGAAGCCTAGATATCAGAGGGTTGTTGTTAATGGCGAGTATTCTGAGCAGACAGGTTACAAGCGTTGTGCCACATGGGTCTGTTCTGGGCCCTATTCTTTTTAATATCTTTGTGAGTGACATAGGGGAAGGTTTGGTAGGGAAGATTTGACTATTTGCCGATGACTCTAAAGTGTGCAATAGGGTTGATATTCCTGGAGGCGTCTGTAATATGGCAAATGATTTAGCTTTACTAGATAAATGGTCAAAGCAATGGAAACTGTAGTTTAATGTTTCCAAATGTAAAATAATGCACTTGGGCAAAAGGAATCCTCAAGCCGAGTATTGAATTGGCAGTTCTATGTTAGCAAAAACTTCAGAAGAGAAGGATTTAGGGATAGTGATTTCTGACTATGGCCTGTGGGCTGCATACAAATGGGTGAGCAGTGTGGTCGGGCGGTAGGAAAAGCAAGTAGGATGCTTGGCTGCATAGTTAGAGGTATAACAAGCAGGAAGAGGAGATTGTGATCCCCTTATATAGAGCGCTGGTGAGACCACATTTGGAATACTGTGTTCAGTTCTGGAGACCTCATCTACAAAAAGATATTGATAAAATTGAACAGGTCCAAAGACGGGCTACAAAAAATGGTGGAAGGTCTTAAGCATAAAACTTATCAGGAAAGACTTAAGAACTCAATCTGTATAGTCTGGAAGACAGAAGGAAATGGGGGACATGATCGAAACATTTAAATATGTTAAAGGGTTCAATAAGATTCAGGAGAGAAGTGTTTTTAATAGGAAAGTGAACACAAGAACCAGGAGGCACAATCAGATGTTAGTTGGGGGAAAGATTAGAAGTAACGTGAGAAAATATTATGTTACTGAAAGAGTAGTAAATGCTTGGAACAAAGTTCCAGCAGATGTGTTGAGTAATCCACAGTAACTGAATTTAAACATGCCTGGGATAAACATATATCCATCCTAAGATAAAATACAGGAAATAGTATAAGGGCAGACTAGATGAGGTCTTTTTCTGCCGTCAATCTTCTATTTTTCTATACTCCAAAAAACCTGGGGTTGTAATTGATGCTAAAGGTGTTTCAACAAAGTACCAAGTAAAGGCTCTGAATACTTATACCATAATATTTATTTATTTTTCCTTTTTAATAAATTTACAGACATTTCTAAAATTCTGTTTTTACTTAGTCATTATGGGGTACTGAGCATAGATTAATGAGAAAAATATATTTTAACAATTGTAGAATCGAAGTTGCAGCATAACAAAGGTGAAGGGGGGGTATGAATATTATCTGAATGCACTGTATATAATTTTGGGGGTGTATATGGATATCAACATAAATATATATATCCACACTGGATCTTGAATTTCGTTCTCTCTCTATGTCTTTTAGCTGACTGGTGTAACTCTCCCTTATGACAATCTTGAGCAAGTGAGGAGGAGATTAGAAGAAGTGTCTCCTAATTTGGTTCGATATGATGATGTGGAAGAAGCCAACTATTTTATTCAAGCAAATGAATTGTCTAAGTTATGTTCCATTATACCATTTGGATGTAAAAACTTCAAGATAGTTACTTTTCATATAAATTATTATAATAAAAATTATGATTGATATTTCTGCCTTAAGCTTGTATAACCTAATGTTCCACTATTGTACAATAATGTGTTAAGTTTAGTGATTTGTAATATAATAATAATAATAATAATAATAATAATAATAATTATTATTATTATTTATTAGATTTGTATACCGCCCCTCTCCAAGGATTCGGAGCGGCTCACAAGTAAAACATCATATATAAATCCAATGTTAAAACAGTTTGAAAAGCCCCTATTAAAAACAATCATACAACCCAAACATACCATACATAAAGTCAAGACAGCTAAGGATATATCAATTCCTCCATGCCTGAGTTTTCAAAAGTTTGCGAAAGGCAAGGAGGGTGGGGGCAGTCCTAATCTCCAGGCGGAGCTGATTTCAGAGGGCGGGGGCCACCACAGAGAAGGCTCTTCCCCTGGGTCCTGTCAGATGGCATTGTTTTGTCGATGGGACCCGGAGAAGGCCAACTCTGTGAGACCTAATCGGTTGCTGGGATTCGTGCGGCAGCAGGCGGTCCCAGAGGTATTCTGGTCCGATGCCATGTAGGGCTTTATAGGTCATAACCAACACTTTGAATTGTGACTGGAAACTGATCAGTAGCCAGTGCAGGCTGCGGAGTGCTGACGAAACATGGGCATATTTGGGAATGCCCATGAAAGCTCTTGCAGCCACATTCTGCATGATCTGAAGTTTCCGAACATTTTTCAAAGGAAGCCCCATGTAGAGCGTTGCAGTAGTCAAACCTTGAAGTGATGAGGGCATGAGCGACTGTGAGCAATGACTTCCTGTCCAGATAGGGCCGCAACTGGTGCACCAGGGGAACCTGGACAAATGCCCTCGCCACAGCTGAAAGATGGTGCTCTAATGTAAGCTGTGGATCGAGGAGGACGCCCAAGTTGCGAGACCCTCTCCGAGGGGGTCAATAATTCCCCACCCCCCCGGGTGATGGACGGACAGATGGAATTGTCCTTGGGAGGCAAAACCCACAGCCACTCCGTCTTGTCAGGGTTGAGTTTGAGCTTGTTGACACCCATCCAGAGCCTAACAGCCTCCAAGCACCGGTACATCACTTCCACTGCTTCACTGACTGGACATGGGGTGGAGATGTACAACTGGGTATCATCAGTGTACTGATGAAACCTCACCCCATGCCCTTGGATGATCTCACCCAGATCTCACCAATATATTTTCCCATCACTTTCTCCTGGATTTTCTTTACAGCTGTTTTTCTTTTGTCTATCTTATGAAACATTCCAGTATATAATGAATTCTTTGGGTGTTTTTATGTGATCTAGCATGTAGATATTTATTGTGTGAAATGTGGTAATATTTGCTATTCTTTGTTTAAATTATAGGTAGTGAATCAGAAACTTCTTGCTGATCCTCTTGTTTCTCCTCAGCTTACAGTTAAAGACTTTTATATGACAGGTAACAATAGTCTTCATGCAGAATTCCTTGTATAATTAAGTAGCAAACAAAAATGTGCTTTGCTTTACAGTTGAAATATTTGACTACTAAAACATTGATCACTGAGTTAACATATTCTATTAAGCCACAATTTGTTAATAATATCAGACATACTACAGCATTGTTTGTAAGCTATGGTGGCTAAATTTTACAGAGTGTACTAATTCAGAACCAAATTATTTCAGTTAATGCATACCACCAAGTCAGACTTTTAGAACAATAACACAGATGTTTATCTTTGCAGATCCAATAAGTAGAGCTTCGCAGACAATGGCTAAATGTGTGAAAGCAGTTACACAGGGCGCCAAAGCAATTGAAGAACCCTCCATTTGCTAAAGAATGAAATGCAGAGTCCATCAAGCACAGTTATGATCGACTAATATTTTTAAATAAGCAACTGTTTTGTGGTCTCTTTTTGTTCCTATTTTCTTTATGGAAACTAGTGAAAGTTATTACAATCAATTCTCTAGAATGCATTGAATAATTATGTTCAGCACCATTTATCATACTGAATGTGTACAAGTTGGGTGTAAAATTAAAACTATTATTTAACCAAAACTGTGTCTCTTCAGTAACCAGCACAGATAATTTTAAAAAAAATCCCAAGCAGAAATCAAATTTTCAACAGTGAAATTGTTAGGTTTTAGTGAATTAGCTTGTGACAGTGTGACACTTAACATACTTGAGATTATTTTATAATTACGCATAACTATTATTCAAAGAAATAAATTTTGTTTAAATCCTGTTGATTTTAGGGGAAGTTCTTTAAATCATTCTCAACTGGACTGGACTAACCCTGCAGTATTCTTGGCATAAATTTTAGAAGTACTTTGCCACTGCCTTCTTCCTAAGGCTCAGAGGGTGTGACTGTTCCAAGATCACCCAGCTGGCTTTGTGCTTAAGGGAAGACTAGAACCAGTCACATTCTGACTTCTAGCCTGATGCCTTCAACAGTAAAAACAAACTACCTCTCTTGTTTGAATGGATTCATCCTGAATTCTAAATGCACTGAGTAGTGATGTAATCACTGTACTTAAATCCTTCCAGAAATCCAAACCAAAATGGTATGATTATATAATATATGAATTTCGAAGCAAAAAATTCTCCAGAGCTTAAAAGTTAGCATCTGCCAGTAATTTCTGCAACTAACCACCTTCTTTTTCTAGGAGAACACTTCTGTTCTCTTCCTTTGCTTCCAGGAAAAGATGGATTTGGTTTAAGGAAGAGCAGACACATGTGTGCTCTGAGATCTCTGAATAATCTCCATGCTCAAAATCCTGCAGCAGTGGTATAAATAGTTCTTAAAACAAATGTAAGAACATGCAACAACAAAAAACACTATCTAGCCAAATATTCCTACCCATTTTTCACAGTTATGGCATTTTTAAAAAATTAGTTATTCTGAAGTAATTTATAATAGAAATAATGTGAATAGAATAGACTGCTTATCAAATACAATCAGAAGTGGTACATTAAAGATTATTTTATATTTAATTCAAAATCTACCAGATATTCTGTTGCTTTGTAAATATTAATTTATATCCTCTTTTTATGCTACCTAAACAGAAAAGGTTACAGTCAATAGAACTGATTTCTGAAATCTTATTTCAGATTTTGGAAAACTTTCATTTCCCTGAAACTATTGGGCTGGAGATTAAAACTGTCTCACTGATAATCTTGTTTAGAATACATTAATAGATAATTATTTTGTTACTCCATCATAAATAATTATTTTGTTACTCCACCACTATTAACCAATTAACCCAATCCCTTGTGTTTAACTGGATTACATTTATTCAATAAACTACAGCAGTTAACTTTCTATACCAGTACAAGCTTTTTGCATTACATTCTTGATTACATTCATCATTCTTGTGATCTAAACAAATACAAAAGGATGTAGACTGAAATCAATAGAGTTATGTTCAGCTGTTCCCAGAAAAACCCTATTTCAGATCTGAATTTGTTTATACAGCTCTGGGAGATTTGTCCATTATTTAGAGGGTTTAAAAACTTCATTGAATTTTGAAAAAGATTTCCAAAGCAGGAAACAACAAAAAACAGTGCATACTATAAAGGCTCAAACCAATAATTAATATCTAAGAATAATATAAAGCCTTTAAACTAAGAGGATAATAACAAACCAGTTTGCAGTTCACAGTAGTACCAGAATAACTGATCATCAGGGTGGACAAGTGCCAAAAGCTTTCAAATCTTGGTGACAACCATATCTTAGGGATGTATGCATTGTGATCTTTAAAGTTGTCACATAGTAATTATTGGCAGATCCGGTATCCGTCAAGTCTCTCAGAGTTGCCTTGAACTGTGAGATGGGCAGCAAATAAATTTGATAATAAAAATACCAAATCCAGTTTGAATATCTGGCTGTGATGAACCAATAATGATGATAATCTTCAAGAATTATACTTCGCTAATGGGTGGGTACATAACAGACATACAGTACATACAGTAAGACATCCAATATTGCAAGCCAGAGAAGATGTTGAATATCTTTACAAGTACCATATTCTGTAATAAAGTGAAAACCAATGTGCCTTCAGGACAGATATAACATGTTCAAACTATTCTCTTCATTGCAGAAATCCAAAATCTGGATTATGTTTATCATTGACTTCATGGATACAGTACATCTGTATAGCTTTTTTGGAAACAAACAAAAATATTTCCTGGGATGCTTTTTTCAACTTTAGTTCATAGCACTGGAGTTTCCTGGACTCCCACTGGAGTTTCCTTGTCTCCCACCAAAGTATTACCCAGATTTTCAAGATAGCCAAGTTTTGCTAGGTGCTCAAACATAGTTGGAATTTTTTGCAGTAACTTTAGTTCACAAGACAACATCAGTTTTAACCATGTATACAATGCATTGCATTAGTAAGATTGTGATTATGTTTTCCATGTCAGAAATCACTTGTACAAACAATGGAGGTGGTTTTAGTATTCAATATTTAGTGTAATAAGATAACATGCTTGATCTTTCAGTGGAGATGCATTTCTATGCAAAGGAAGCAATTGTCCTAACCCACAAGAAAACCATAAACTATACATTTTACTCTCATGCTCTCATGGGTCGATTTAGTTATTCATTGAACTTAACACCTCAATTCTCTCTCTCTCTCTCTCTCTCACACACACACACAATATATATATATAATCTTGAGCACCTTATACTTTAGAGTGGGATAATTAAATGAGGGGACCTATATGTTCCCTTTAACTCTTATAGCAAAGAACAGATAATAGTGTTATAGGTATGGAAAGACTCCTAAAATAATCCCTAGGCAGGCTCTTTGATGCTAAATATCTCTAAAATAGTCCTGATTTCAAGACTAGAGTGAAAGACCACTTAAGCCTGGCACCAACAAATCAGAAATCAATAGATCATAGAGAGAAACCACATTTACACACAATTGAACAGAAACAATGAAAAAGCTAAGAAGGAAACAGACCAGCACACATTATCTCCAATAGCCAATACCCTGATAAAGAGGGATTAATCCTGAACAAGCAGAAAACAATACCCTAGATGAAGGAACTACCAAAGAGAAAACCACACCCCTGCCAACACTAGAAGGGCAAGCTACTATATATACAACAAATCCCACACCCACTAATGTGAAGTTACCTAGTTGGTTAATGAAAGATCTACAATCAAGCAACCAAATTCAGAGAGAACCAAGGAGTTTGAAGACCTAATGCTACCGGTATATATAAAATAGTGAAATGGTAAGTAAGGAGGGACAGATATCTCAACTTTACTCCACCTATATTCCACATTTCTTCCAAAAGTTTCCACCATTATTATTATTCTAAAGTGATATCATATGTTCATCTTTCTGCTGTGCACTAACTTAGTACTGTATATGCCTGCTGTTTACCATCCATCTTTACAACTAGTCCTTGATCAACTACCATAATGGAGCTTGCCCATTACTGTTATAAGTTGTGATAGTTCTAAAGAGATCACCATATCACTGGATCCATTTTTATGATTTATTTTTGCAGCGGCCATTAAGCAAATCCATTATTTGTTAAAGGCTGTTTTGTTGTTGAAAAGCATTAGCAAACACCAGTTTTCGACAACGGTGGTCACATGAGCCCAGAATGTTGCAAATAGCTGTAAATGCAAGCTGATTGTTAAATGCTCAAAATAAAGCCATGTGACAGATTTACCTTTCTTAGTTGTAGCCTAGAACAAAAATTATGGAAGTTGACTTTCCCCAAAGCTGTGTTTGCACATTAAGCCATGGTTTAATGTCAACTGGTTGCACCTTCACAATTCACACACCACAAATCATATTGCTAGAACAAGCCAAACCCAATGAAATACAGGTAGTCCTCAAGTTTAGTGACCATTTGAAGTTACAGCAGCACTGAAAAAAGTGACTTATGATCACATTTCACACAACAGTTGCAGTTCAATCATATCCAATTCTCAGAGACCATCTGAACAAGTTTTCTTGGCCAGATTTCTTCAGAAATGTTTGCCATTGTCTCTTTCCTATGGCTAAGAGAAGATGACTGGTCCAGAGTCACCCAATTAACTTCATGCCCATGGCTGGACTAAAATTTAATGTGCCAAAGACAATCTATAGCTTTTGAGAATTTAATCCACTTTTTTGAGTTTTATTTTCTCAGAATATAGCCAATCCAAATCAGAATAGCACAGACTTGAAGAAAAACATACTTCCCCTTTTGTCAAAATAACTTCTTCTTTTTCTTGTCCAGGGAAAAACAGCCTGTCCTTTCAACTACATTCAACTATAAATTAAAATATATGGAAAGCTTTGTATGAAGAGCTCTCATGGAAAACCTGCACTGCACCATATAGTAATCATTGAGACATCAGCAATATAGCCAATTTTAGCATTTTTCAATAAAATATCACAATATAGATGACCTCTATTACCTCTATATCATAACTGTGCTTATACTCTACAATACAGGTACTGTCCTTCACTTTGTCCATTGTTAAACCACAGTAGCTTAACAATGGTGAAAAACATCCAATTATCCAAAATGGTAAGGTTGGCAAATGTTTAAATGAAAGAAAATAAACAAAACATTGAAGGTTCAGTTAAGTGTAGAATTAATAAATTAATAGAAAAATATATATAAATTTACAAATTCTAGATTTCCTCCTGTAAAACGCTTCAATTATGTATACTGTAATACAAAGATAACCATTTTACCTTCAATCTGACCATTCTGCAATTCCAAGTTATTTACTTATATAGACTGGCCTTTCTAAAGATCAAAAAATAACACACTATCAAGGAAGGCAAAACAACTGCTGCTAAATATCCAGTACTAAAGGTATTGCCAAGATTAGCAGATAATATTGCCAACAGTTGGGAAAAATATTTAATACTAGATTCACTCTGCTATGTTTACAGGACAGTAATCTGAAAGTACATGTACAATGGTTCATAGAAATTAAATTAATTTTACATTATGATTGCAGGGCCCAAACAGACATTCTGAAACATAAATTCAGGACTGATCTAACATAAGTTAAAACATACATTTAGTTAAATATTACAAATATAACACAATTCTTAACTATACAATTAATATAAAATTCAGTGAGCCATTTTCTATACTATATAAGATTCTAAGATTATAATTTTTCTGTTGCCTTGTCCAATTTAGCTTTTACAGTATGTTTTACAAACTCATAATTTATTACAGAGCCAACTTCCTATTGGGTCAATTTTTTCCTCTCAAAAATAGAAACTTAATAACTTTCTCAACTTTGAAAAATACCTAGTTTTGTACTTCAGTAAAAACACAGCCCAAATGAAGAAATTTATACAAGGGCTAACACTCTGACAAACAGTCTATTCAATGTCCAACTCCATCCTTAAAAGTTTTAAAAATCAGTTTGCTTTACCTTTTACACTACTTAGAAATACAGTAGCCTGGGGGGGGAAAACCCCATATATTGCATTTACTAATATTTCATTTTTAAAAAAATCCTTGGTTTCCAAAACACCAATATTTTCACCACCAAAAGTTTAATTTCTTTACCTTACCTTGAGCAAAAAAAAGATCCAGTTCTGTCAAAATAATCCAATATCAATCCATGAGAAATTTCAATTTTTTAAGTATTACATCACCCATAGTTTTTACTCACACATTCGACTTCATCCCAGAAATATGACACATAGCCGTTTTTATTTTAAAATAATACATGAACAAAAACTTCTTGAAAATTTTAGAATGAAATTATTTCATTCTAAGTTGCACTTCAGCTTCAAATGAAAATTGCTCCACAAATCGTACCCCCCCCCCGCCCTGTATCTCTCTTAAAAAGTATTTTTGATACATCACACTTCATAAAAACGCGCTGTAATTTTCTCCCTTTTTCCACTTCTTCCTCATCCACCTTCTTCTTTCTCTCTATACTACCTCCAAGATGGTAGGAAAGTTGTTGTTTTGGAGGGCAGAGAACCGCTCTCTGGTGTTATGTCCTCTCAGTGCCTGTAGTGGTGCTGTAGGAGGCTGCTCAGCTCTCTTCTTGAGCAGCCCCAACAGCCCTGCCTTCTTTGCTGGAGAATATATTCAGGGATTCCCCTTAATAATCACCTACCCTCTGAGCACTTTGTAGTTTTAAAATAATAAAGAGCTCCCGTTCAAAGCTTTCGTCTCTTCTAAAAGCAGGAATATTTCTCCTCAGAGCCAGGGGGGCAGCAACAGCAGCAGCTCCTCAGCACTGAAGCCGCTCCGAGCCCATTCCCCGGTCCCTCTGCTGGGGAGGAAACTCTGGTCTGTCAGCCCAACAGAGGGAAAGGGGGGAGAGGAGAGAGGAGAGAAAAAAAAGCAGCTGGAAAGGTAAGCCAGGCCCGGCCTCCATCCCCGGGCTCACGTAGAGCAGCAGGCGGCACGATGTCCGCAGGGCGGCCGGCCGAGCAGGATACGCGAGGCCGGGGATTCGAAGGGGCGCTCTAGGCCTCGAGGGGGACTGGTGGGATTTTGGAAGCCGCGGGGTGCCGCGAAAGGAAAAGGGGGGCGAAGCGGCCTCTCACTCGTAATGGTGGGGAAGAAGGCTTCGGGTCGGGCCGTCTTAGGGGAAGCGGGGGTGCTGAACCCAGGGCAGGCCTGTGAGTTCCCCGCCCCCGCAGGGTCCCGCTCCAGCGCCCGGCGGGCCAAAACCCACCAAGATTAATGCGGGTTCGGTCGAAATCCTCCCGACTCCACGTTGCTTTGGGGTTCGGGGGTGGCGCTTAAGCCCGGGAGTGCCGGCCAAGGCCCTGAGCCGGCCGTTGACGGACGGGCGGGTGGGTCGGGGGGGAGGGTTGGGGGCGGCAGCGGAGAGCCCCGGGGCAAGGAAGGCGAGAAAGGGGGATTCGGCGGCGATTGTTGGGATAAAATATCCCGCTGGACACTTTATTTTGGCCGCGTCCCCCGCATCCAGCTTTTACCGCGGGTGGGTGCGTCCCGGCATGGTTCGGGGAGCGCGTCTTCTTGGGCCCCCGCCGCCGGCCTTTAAAGTTTAATTTGAGGCATCGGAGCCTTCCATACTCTTCGAAATCCCCGTCCCTTTCCCTCCCGAGTTTTAAATTCAACCCCATTCTGAAATGAGTGTCCCGTGTCCCTTGCTAAATTGCATAGAGGGGTCTTCTCCGCCTTCTCCACGCCCTACATTGCCCACTCCGTCGCCTCTCCTTCGAAAGCCTTAAGGTTAATTCTCATTTAAACTTCGGCTCGTGGAAACTTTCCGAAATGTCCCCCCCCCCCCGGCACCTGGGAGCCGATTTCAGGTCCTGGGAAAACGGGAGGAAGGGAATTTTGCTACATGATTGTTGCAAGGTCCTCCCAGCAATACTCGTTGGAGGGTTTGTTTTAGGGCATTGGCGCCTGGGTGGGAAGGGGGTGGTCAGGACTGCTTGCCCACCACCCAGCTTCCTACGCTGGGATTCTGTGCAGGATTTACTCCGATCTTCCCATTTCGGAAGTTGGTAGGTGCTGTCACGCAGAGAGCCCTGTGTTCATTGAAGGAACCTAGTTTTGTGAATGAGTTGTAAGTACAGCTCATGAACTGTCCCTGGTCTTTAAGGGGGTCAGCCGATGGCTCTTATGCCTAAGTATTGGGTCCAAAATTTCTTTGGTGAGACACGTGGAAGGGATTGTTGAATTAGTTGTTTGGCCAGTGGTTTTGAAAAAGAAAAAATAAAGAAACCACCTTCAAGAGAAAGTTGGAAGGGCAGATCATTCAGATTAAGTTTCGAAAGTGAACCTACCATTGCATCTGGATAGTTGAGTGAGATTACCTAGACAAAATTCAATCCTTGAGGCTGCTGGACTGTATCACACAAGAATAATGACTATGTTTCTGGACCAGTTTTAGGAAAAGGTCCTTAAATTAGCCCATCTATTCTAAACTAACATAGGTGAGTTCTTGGTGAAGATGCAAATAATGGTTGATATATCTCTGTCAACTCAAGAGAATTTGGGGCTTCTATTTCTCAAACTCTAGTTTTTCAAACCACATATGAAACAATTTCTGAAAAAGCTGAATTTGAATCTGTTATTTGTTGAAAAAAGAAAAAAGTTTATTAAGCAAATGCTTACAGTTTATTAATATATTGTCGTCAAATTTGCATGAGTCCTTGATGAATGCAGGATATTTCTTTTCTGGCAGAAATCTAAATTCAATTGCAAATCATTCATATAAATATTCTTTTATTAAACATGTACAGAGTTGTATCTCAACATGGGATGCCAACATTTTAAATATTTCTTATTAAACAGAATAGCAGCTACATTATTTGGATCTTTAGAGCCTATTTCATGATGGGAGGATTTTATTTAAAAAATTTGCAGAAAAGTTAGCTTTTCAAAAGAAAAGCCAAGTTCTACTCTATACTTTCCTAAAATTAAGTTTATTTAAAGCAACACTTTTGACTGACAAGAAGTATTATTTTGTGGCAATTTTTGGTCGTTTATGATGATTGACATGTTTTTTTCAGAAAAGATTTATGGTCCAAGGGCTTAGCAGTCTTTCTACCTGTTCCATTACTTAACCTTAAATATTGCAATATTTAGCTTTTATTACAGAATAACAAATCTATACAATATCAATTTTCCCCATTTCCACTTTCCAGGGTATATTAAGATGTGTTTATATATTTTTAAAAATAAAAAAAATGCATTGAATAAAGCCAATATTTTATTTCTCTGACCCCTCAGAATCATTTTTATATTATTGCAATTCTTTTCTCAGCCTCCATGTGGAATGAGTAGCAATGTATGTAGCTGATCAATAGGGGAATGCAAAAATTGGCCTCAGCTAGTACCTTAACCCCATCTTCAGTTTTTGTTGCACTTTAACTAATTTCTCAAACCACCTAAAGGTCAGTTGCAAAGAAAGCTGTAGTGTGAGGCTCATAAAGTGGCATAGGGAGATGGCAGAGGAGAATAGCTCAGTATAAAGTGAGATGAAGCAAGAGGTCTTCCCTGCTACCAGGTTTCAGCACTACAGTTGCAAGACAGTATTGGCATAAGTCTGCACTACTGTTAATTTTATCATTGTTCCCATCATCCATCTCTTCCCACAAATGACTCTATTACTGTAACTTTGTTGCTTGTATCCTTACAATTTATATTGACTGGTTCCTAATATGATTTGATTGCTTATATGTAACCGGACTATCATTAAGTCTTGTATCTTATGATTCTTGATGAACGTTTCTTTTATGTACACATGTTTATGAACATGTGCACCAAGACGAATATATTGTGTGCCCAATTCCACTTGGCCAATTAAATCCTATCCTATCCTATCCTATCCTATCCTATCCTATCCTATTGCCAGGAATTAATTGGCTCTCATGCTCAGTTGTGAAAATGGTAGGTAATCATGCAATTGCACCAGTGACCTGCATGGAGAGGTATTCAGAGTCACATTTACATTTATTTATTAGATTTGTATGCCGCCCCTCTCCGTAGACTCGGGGCGGCATACAAATCTAATAAATGCTCGGAAAATGTAACCCAGAATTTAGGAACTCATGCAATTGGAATTGAGCAGCTCTTTGAAACAAGGCAACCAAGTAACAATGCTAAATATAATCCTAGTAGCATTGTCAGAACTCTATCCTGATACAAAACTGTTAAATAAAGTTCATTAACTAAAATCTAGGTACCCAAAGACAAGATTATTTTTCTTAAATTGAGTTTTCTGTAATATTGCTCTGCTAGTCTATCTGGTTGCAAGAGAATTAAGATCAATTAGGAACATTTTCATCATTACTGTATATGTTTGTGAGCTCAGGTGAATATTATTTAATAGTCCCATGTAGGTGTTTGTATTTAGCCTGTTATCTTCAACATCTGCCTGTATCAGGAGAATTTTTATAAAAAATCTACTCATAATAAGAACTCAGAAATTATAATGCATTTATTTCATAATTGTAACTGATCCTGCATATTTATTTGTTTGGATTTCTATGCCACCTTTCTCCGTAGACTCCGTAGACTCATGGCACATGGCATATGTGGATGAAGGGTGATGGGTATTCTAAACTAATAGATTCTTCTTCTTGTAAAGCAGGGATCGCCAATCTTTTGGACCTCAGGGACCACTAAATTCATAATTTTAAATCCCACAGACCACTAATATTAATTTTTTTTAAAGATAAATAGTATTTAGTGCAATATAAAAATGCAAATAAATTTTCTGTGGACCACCACAATTTTCTTACGGACCACTGATTGGTGACCGCTGTTCTAAAGCACCAAAATCCACACATTAAAATTGTAGTATCAGAATCTTAAGACAAAATGCTTTTTTTCATTAATAGGACTATTTTAGAAGAAGGAATATGTTTCATTGATAAAACATTGTTCTGATAAAATGGATAAAAAACCTAGCATATATTTCATCATGTGGGTGAAGTCTCAATATTTTGGTACTAAAACTATGATTTTTGGAAATATGGAATTGTGGCAATCTAGATTCTGTATTTTTTTTAATACCTCACAGTGTTCAAATATAGAATTAGAGACGATAATGAAAAAAATCTTGCCTGGACTAAATTAACATGTTTCTGATATGTGGGAGTTAGTATTAAGAGCAAGATGATATGAGTCATTTTCATTTTGATCCTAAATTCATGTGAAAATATCTTGTACAGGTTTCAGTGGAAACTATTCTAGCTGCTCAACCATGGTTGGGAATGAACCACATTAAATATCCTTTTCAGTAAACTTACATGGGGTTGAGATACAAACTTGCATATAAAATAAATTTATAAGTGCTCTAATATCTATGTAGAAGAGAGAGTTTTAATGATGGCATTGTCTTAGTAGATGTTTTTGAAGCTCTCTCCTATGAGCCCAAAAACTAAAAAAAAGCAATTTGCAATTCATATACATGAACTCTTGTTATAGATTAGTGATGGCGAACCTATGGCACAAGTGACACATGGAGCCATATTTGCTGGCACCCAAGCCGTTGTCCTAGCTCAGCTCCAATGTGCATATGTGTGTCGGCCAGCTGATTTTTGGCTTGCACAGGGGCTCTGGGAGGGCATTTTTGGCTTCCAGAGAGTCTCCGGGGAGATGGGGAAGGGTGTTTTTACCCTCCCCTGGCTCCAGGGAAGCCTTTGGAGCCTGAGGAGGGCAAAACATGAGCCTACTGGGCTCACTAGAAGTTTGGAAATAGGCCATTTCTGGCCTCCGGGGATGGGAGAAACTGTTTTTACCCTCCTGAGGTATTGAATTATGGGTGTGGGCACTCGCACATGCATAATAGTTCATGTGTATGCTCTTTCAGCACCCAAGGAAAAAAAAGGTTCGTCATCACTGTTATAGAAAACCTATATGCGAGATTAACCTTGTAACTGCTATGTAGCGGTACATGGTAAAGATATTATAAAATTTTCATTAAATTAATAATTATTGATACTATATGATTTTTAATATTAATCTTTGTGATGCGATGTATAATAAAAAATTTATCTTAGTACTGTAACTTTACTGATGTAAATTGTTTGGTTGCCATCCTACAAGTATTTATTAATGAGGATTATTGATTTCAGTGAAACTTGATTCTTTGGTAAATATGGTTATAATCAAGTTGCCAGAAACATATTGTAGCATTTGTTGTCATATGATAAAATCGAACATTATATAAGGAAATCTAAAACATTTTCTTACTTCTTGTATTTTTCACATTTCCTTTAAAAACCCCCAATTTATAGTGCTGGCAGAAGCATTGTCTTTTCAGTGGGAAAACTGAACTGGATTTTACTGTATCTCAATTTGTTAGCTTATAAGCAACCCAATTACCTGTAATTTGTCACTCTGATAGTCATGCTAGTTGTATTCAAATTAATGTCCTAGAAAAATGGGTATTTGTGAAGGTGGCAAACAGTAGATTCAACCACTTTCCAAATTCAGAAGCAAAATGAGGTAATTCAGGGCAACGTCCTGAAATCCTATCAAGCTCACAGCCTTAACAAGCTCTGATCTTAATTTGTTCTTCTGGAGTTTTGTGGCACTTCAAATGCCAAGGCAGCTTTACCAAAATAAATAAAAGCTCAGTATTTACACTTTCAGGCTGATTATTAAACTTATTTTAGAAGAATATCATTCAAACATCTATCCACCAAATTATGTAAAACCTCAATTTTTTCTTACAACTTTTTGTTTGGAATTTTATTCCAGTGTGTCCTCTCGCCTTAACAATGAACAAATGTTTATATTAGCAGACATTTTCCTCTGCTAAAGGGCAAGTGTTTTTTTGAATCTTCTTCTGGATGTAGACTTTGATTCTTCTCAGCCTACTTTTTGAATTACAGTACTTGGGCTCAGACAGATTGATTCTGAATTTCTGGGTAGTCTCAGCACCTTAAAATTTGTGTGCCATTCTATTTCTGAAGGTTCTGAGCAGCTTGAACTAGTTAATAATGCAGAAACAGAAAGTTAAAAATAGCAAAAAAGTAATAGTAACAAAACCCCCAGAAGGAATACTGCAACATTAAATCAAGAATAATGGTATGCTTCATAGATTTGTCCTAGGGGTGGGTAGCCTGAAGACCTCAGTTGTTATTTTGTAACCCCTCACAAGACAAGACCGGAATCCCTTGGTATTTTTTATGAAGCACCACTGCCATATAATTCCTTTAACTTGCCCTAAATTCTGAAAAGTTGTTCATTTGTATCAAGTGTGTCACAATTGGTCTTTGAAGGCCTAAAAATAAAGTTTAATGTGTAATTATTGTTTTGATTAAAGTGTAAACCACAGTTGAAAAAAAGGCTCTGGTTTACAGCAAAGATAACCTCTAAAAATAATCCTTTTTCAAAAGGATCTCCAAATCACTTCTTTACTTGTTTGTTTGTATTATAAAGATTCTGTTAAAATTGTGAGCATTTCATAACAGCTGACAGAAGATTTAATTTTGTAGCAGTTTTTAGTATAAGAATTGTAACCTTACGTATGGGTCAGAAAATGAGAATATACTATGTTTCATATACTGTATTGTGTTAAATGTATTATTCTGAAATATGTGTATTTCAAAGGATAGTAAATGATACATTTTGAAATCACCAGGCTGTTTTCAGTAGAACAAGAAGACTGTAGTAGTAGTAGTAGTAGTAGTAGTAGTAGTAGTAGCAGCAGTAGCTGTTTTCATTCAGAACAGGAGATTTGAAAAAAAGGTATTGTTTACATTATTTTACATCCTTTACAATGCAATTCTTAGACAGAATTAGGTAGTATTAGGTGTAATTGGACCTTTTGTGAGATACCCTGTGCCAAATTTGTATTGATATATAGCTGATTGTATAAATGGAATAATTACAAATGCAGAATGATAAAACTAAAGAGTCATTAATTCCCATTGTAATATAAATTTTGGATGCCTGATGTCTATGTAAACAGCAGACATGCTCAGTGTATTCCAAATAAAAGAAGTTTGTAATCTTAGGATTTTGTGCAAAAAGGAAGGATTTACATCACCCAAATCACACTGTAGTTGTATGGTAAAGATAGGAGAGGGTTGGGAAAATGCCTTTCTAAGAGGGAGGAAATGAGAGCAGAGTCTGAAGCCTCTTAACATTTTATTTATTCATTTACTGTTTATGTGATTTATATACGTGCCGTCTCACCAAGGTGATTTTAGGAAGTGTACAGAAATTAAAACCAAAGGAACAATTAACAGTTTATAAAACATACATACAACACTCCCTTAAACAAAACAAATCATGAATTAGGGACTGAAAATAAAAACTTTCTCCGTCCTTTCTGAGGTATTAGGGAAAAAAAGATGAGGGATGGATTAGAATTTTTGAATAGATAGCAGTTCTTATTTGGCTCCGCCAAAAGGTTCTGGGATACATAGATGGGTATAAGAATGCCCTTATTTGAAGAAGATTGGTCTAAAGTTTAGTCCAATCCAAAGTTTAGTCTTTGGTCCAAAGAAGCTTGTGCCTATTGAACAAGTAGTGCCTTTACAATTCTTTTAGTGAATGAGTGGCTAATTGAAATAAGGAAGATGTGATCCTTACCAGGTAGGCAAAAGTGTCAGTACCAGAGGAAAAGAGTCACTTAGGTAAGATGGGTGATTGTACAAATTGAATAAGTAAGTAAATAACACAGTGTTTCAGTGTTTACTGAAGTTTTTTCTGTGCTTTAATGAAGGAACACATGAAGAAATAGTTCACACATAACTTGACTATGTAGAAGAAACTGAAAATTAAAAATAGCCAAACTAATAAAAATGGACAGAATTAACACTCAGGGAAATGTACAGTATATAAAAAGGCAAGAAACTGAGCTCCTTGAAGCAAGAAATTTCTCCTTTGAAATCAGAAATTGAGATTAAATAGAAAAGATTTGATTATTGTTCTTTCTTTTTTTAGCTTATTCCATGTGTGTGTGCGCATACGTGTGTGTTTGTATGTATATGTATGTGTAACATTTTTGCTGATAACAAAAAGTAAGGGAGATTAATATACTGTAGATCTATTTCAAACTATTTTGCTCTCATCAGCTAGCCATACCCTTACCTGGATTTGAACCTGGGCAATCTGCCTATAAGGCAGTAGCTTTAACCTCTCTTCCTCCTTTTCACTCTATTTCTCCCTCCCTCTTTTTCTCCCTCCCTTCCTTCCTTCCTTCCTTCCTTCCTTCCTTCCTTCCTTCCTTCCTCTTTCTCTCTCTCTTTATCCCTCTTTCTTTCTCTATTCCTTCCTTCCTCTCTTTTTTGCACTATTTCTCTCTCTCTCCCTCCTTCCCTCCCTCTATGTCTTTCTCTCTCCCTCCTTCTCCCCCCCCCTCTCTCTCTCTCTCTTGCTTTCTTTCTCTATCTCTTTCTCTCTCTTTCTCTGTCTCTCTTTCTTTCTCTCTCTTTCTCACTCACGTCCAGCCGCCACCATTGTTGCCTCTGCACTGGAGCTCCTGCTCACCGCCGCCGCCCCCTGGCTACTGCCCAGTGCCGCTGCTGCCGGCACCCTCCCGCTCCCGCTGCCAGTGCCCTCCCATTGGGCCCCAAAGGCCACTTGTTGATGTTGCCGCCCCCGCCAGGGAAGCTCCAGCTGGGTGTGGCGCTGCCAGTGCCTCCACCTTGGAGATCCCGCTCACAGCCACCGCCCCCAGCTACTGTCTGATGCCGCTGCTGCTGGTGCCCTCCTGCTCCCGCTGCTGGTGCACTCCCGCCAGGCCCCAAAGGTCACTTGCTGGTGTTGCTGCCCCATCAGGGAAGCTCCAGCTGGGCAGGGCGCTGCTGGTGCCTCTGACCTGGAGCTCCTGCTCGCAGCCGCCGCCCCCGGCTACTGCCCGATGCCGCTGCTGCCGGCGCTCTCCCACTGGGCTCCAAAGCTCATCTGCCACAAAGAAGAAAGGCGTGAAAAAGCAGGCACGAAAAATGAAGCTCAGCTTCCAGTCTCGGAAGCTGAGCTTCGCAGCACACCTGACCATGTCTCGCGGCACACTGGTTGAAAAACAGTGCTTTAGACCACAGGTTCTCCTCCTCTCAGCTTGTACCAGGGAAGACTTATCTGTTTTTTTTCTGTTGAATCACCCTGGTATACCCAAATATGGGAGGGAGCATACTGCTTCCTTTTTGGCCCCACTAGGAGCAATATCCAAGACAGTTAATTTTTTATAGTCGACAAACTGTATTCTATATGTGTAAAATATTTTCGCTGATAATGAAAAGGAAGGGAGACTAGTATAGATCTATTTCAAACTATTTTGCTCTCATGAGCTAGCCATACATATATATATATTTCTCAGAATAAGGTTTTCTTTAAATTAGTGGAGTATTTGTGGTGTTCTTTCTGTTCAATATTAACTTTTTAGTTATCTGCTTCTCCTAAATAGGCAAAAAATAAGAGATGCTGCATTCCTTAGTGTGCAACTGCTTTAGTTTCTCAAATCTTTTTTTTCTTTAGAAAGAATTAGGGAGGAAAAGCTCTAATAACTTTTAAAAATGCCCTTTGACTGTTGGATCAAGATAGATGTGTCCAGCAATTCTTGCTCAACCCTGATGTCCTTGGTTATGGGCTGTCCCCATGCTCTTGGAGATGCACTACACAAGTTAATCCATTAGCAGAATCCAAATGGCATCTTGGCAGTGTAGTATATTGAAAGAATATGTTGCCTCTTTGTTTACCAACTCTTCCAAAAACTCTGTTGAAGGTGTTGTAAAATGGCACTACAGAACAACTTTCCGAGAGATCCATCTGACTAAAGGACTGTTTTTTCTCAGGTAGAGTCTGATTATTAAATGATTAATAAAGGGTGCTGTTGGGAAGCATTGTCTTGGATCCTCATGCTTACACTCCTACTCTTACAACTCATGTCCTCCATAGGGTCTACCCAAGGTTCTGCTGCTTATGGGTAAGAGGCTTGGGAAATTTCTCATATTCTGTGCTTATACCAGTTTTGCTTTCTCTGCTCATATTAAACAAACTGAAGGTACCTTCTTACTTGTGCAACATTCTTGGTTCTCTCCGTTGAAGATTTTTGTTTGTTAATTTTGCAGTCCCAAGAGCCAACTTGGGCTAGGAGCTGCTGTCCCCATAAAAATATTTCATTCAACACCCTGCCTGTTCTCTACCAATCCCTAATAGTTTACAAAACTTAGAATAATCTCTCCACCAATAAGAAAATAAGTGCTAAGTTACACTGATGCCTTTATTCACAATGCTCAGTATAAGATTGTTGCTAATTTCCCAAGAGAATTGTAGTAATGTGAAATAAATCCCTCTTCTGTATCCATGACTTCATCACATCAGAAGAGCAGTGTTGTTTCTCTCCTTTCTTTCTTGCATCACTAAGGCCAGTATCATCAAGGAGCCATGCTAGCCCAATTGCTCCCTTTTCTGCAAAACAACCCTCAGAGCTATGCAAGTGTAATAGCTCCTCCTGGGCATATAATATGGATGTGGGACTTACCTGGGCATAAACGGTTACAGTCTCAGTCTTTCAGTTCTATATAGGATATAACATAAACTACTAGAGGAACTATGAAGATAAATAAATGTGCATGTTTAGTAGGCCGAATTGGAATGGAAATAGGATTGGAAATAAATTTTAAAAAATGAAAGATTGGGGATTTATTTAATTTAAAAATAAGATTGGAGAATTAACTAAAGAAAATCTTAGTAAAAATTATTCCACTATGAATGAAGAATATACATAAGAAAGATTTAGTGTAAACTTGGAACAAAGGGCTGAAATAGCTAAGGTAACAAGAAAAAGAAACACTACGAAACATCCAGATCTTTTTACCCCTATCCCTTGGAAAAGACTTAATAGGTAGATAAAAATGCCAAATCCAGTCTAAACATCATCATAATGGTGATGATGATGATGATGATGATATAAAGAACAAAAAAACCTTACCGTAGCCGATATGATCTTAAAATCGAATTATAACAACTGGGTGCTGTGCCAAAAGAACTCAGCCAGAATTTGAAAACAATAAACATTGACAATATCACGCTCTGTCAGTTGCAAAAAGCTACCATACTTGGATCTGCGTGCATCATACGAAAATACATCACATAGTCCTAGAGCCTTGGGAAGTGTTCGACTTGTGATACTGTGATACAAAATCCAGCATATCAATCTTGTTTGCTGTGTATTTTTGTGAATAAAATAATAATAATAATAATAATAATAATAATAATAATAATAAAGATATCAGGATCTTATAATTGAACTATGATGACTCTGGCATAAACCTTTAAAGATGGTCCCAATGGTAATCGGCACACGGTGCTATGCCAAAAGACCTCAGCCGGCATTTGAAAACAATTAACATTGACAAAATCAAAATCTGCCAGTTGGATGTCAGATTAAATGGATGGAAAACCAAAGTTTTGCAGGGTCTGCACTTGAGAAACATTGAAGGAAAATGTAATACCAACTTCACATAGGTATGGCTTAAGAGAGGAATCCTCCAGAAAGAAATGGAAGGCTTGATATTTGCTACTTAAGAACTAATGCCATGAAAGTGAAGCTATACAAATCTACTAACAATCCAAACTGCCGACTTTACAACAACAAAGTTGAAACTGTTTCACACTGAATATGTGAGTGCAGCAAAATCGTGCAAACTGAATATAAAATTAGATATAATCGAGTTGCTAAATTAGTCCACAAGTCATTATGTACAAAATATGACATACCTGTATCTAAAAAGTCATGAGAACACAAAGTGGAATAAGTTACTGAAAATGAGATGATAAAGGCAGGGGAAAATAGGACTATATAAATCAAAACTGTCATCATTATATGTAATAAATAGAGATAATGAAACAAATTTAAATAAGGTTATAGGAGAGTTGAAGGGAAGAGGGATAACTAAGGATGAAGGATGGGAGGCCAAGTAGAAATCATACAGAATGGTGGTTGAGTAATGGAAGATGGCTACAAATAAATATCTGAATGAAAGGGAGAATAAAGAAGCACTATTTAGGGAGGAGATAGAGTTAGAGAAAATAATAAGAGAAAAAAGTAAGGGTACCAAGGCGCAAGCAAGTAATATATATAAGATGTTAGTGCAGTCAGATGGGTATGTGACCCAAGGATTGACTAAATGGTGGCAGAGTGAAATACAAGTAGATGTGCAAGAGATGAAAAATATAGTGGAGAATATTAGAAAATTAAGAATACAAGGTTAGAGAAATGAGAAGGAAAATATTACATAAATGGTATTACACACCTGTTCAACTTGCATATTTCCAGCAGAATGTTAAAAATACTTGTTGGCATGGGTGTCAAGATAAAGGAGTGTTTATGCACATGCTTTGGGAATGCCCGGTAGTGCAGAACTTTTGGCAAAAAGTGCAAGAGGATATTAAAGGATGTTAAATATACGACGGATAATTACCAAGGAAATGGCAGTATTACCATATTTTTCGGTGTATAAGACGCACCTTTTAACTTCAAAAAAGTGCACAAAGAACTGAGTGCGTCTTATACACCAAATGATATTGGGTGGCGATCAGTATTGGCGGCAGCAGCCTTCTCCTAGTCCCAGCGGTAGCTTTTCACGTGGTTTGGTGGCTGGTGCCGGCTGCCGCTACCAAACTGCGTGAGAAGCCAGTATCACCAGACTAGGGGAAGGCTGCTGCCACCGCCACTAACCGCCACCCAACAGTCAGATCCGCTTCATCCTTCTTCTTCAGCCACCCCTCTTCAGATGGAACTGAAACCCGGGCGGCTGAGGAGGAAGGATGAAGCTGATCTGATGAGTACGCAGCACTGCCCATTTGCCTCAGCCTCCATTAGAAGCAGCGGCCACGGTGAAAGCAGCAGCCTCCCATCCTTCCCATGTTGGAAGGATGAAGGCTGGACTGATCCATCCGCTAGCTGTTTGTCCTTCGGCGGCATCCTTATATCAAATCCTGCACAGGGAAGTAGCCTGTAGCTCCTAGGGCACCAGGAGGGCAGACCCCTGAGGTAGGAGTGCAAGGGTCTTCAAACCTGGCATGTTTAAGGCTTGTGACTGAAGGAGGAATTCTGGGAGTTGAAGTCCACAAGTCTTGAAGCTGTCAAATTTGAAGACCCCTGAGTTAGGGGTTAGGGGTGCAAGGGTCTTCAAACCTGGCAAGTTTAAGGCTTGTGGACTTCAGCTGCCATTTCTGTGCTAGCATGACTGAAGGAGGAATTCTGGCAGTTGAAGTCCACAAGTCTTGAAGCTGTCAAGTTTGAAGTTTGTAAAAAGTGTACATGTTTTTAAAAAGTGTACACAGTTTTTAAAAGTATTCTGTTACACTGGTATTTTATTAAACAATATAATACTACAGCATTTGGTTCAGAATACATTTTTCCCTGTTTTCCTCCTCTAAAATCTAGGTGCGTCTTTTACATCGGTGCATCTTATACACTGAAAAATACAGTAGTTAAAAGCAATGTGATGAGAGAATTCAGAGAAATAAAACAAGCAGTGATAGAAAGCGCTCAGGCGGTAATCGTCTTGGGTTGGAAGGATGCGATAAAATGGACAATGCAAAATTGATACTGGTACATGGTGGATCATATTCAATTTGAGATTATGGAAGAATGGGCAAAAATTCCTTTGCCAACAATTCAGAATTTGTATGAATCAATACTGTGGAGAATTGAGGCTGTATTTGCCGCAAAAGGTGGACCAACACCATATTAAAAGATATTTTGATGATTTTTCAAGGTGTTTCCATTTTTTTTATCCACCCCCTGCCATTTGTTCAGTTCCTTTCCCTATCTTTGCTTTTCTGGCAATTTTGAATTTAGTAATAGGGGTATATAAAGCCTTGTCTCACTTTGAAGAAAGATGGTTCTATATTTGTTTGCTTTGTCAACTTAGAATTCATTCAAATCCTGTACATATTTCTATTACTTACTGTAAATTTTTCAGATTGCTATCTGCAAAATGTTGGTAGTATAACAGTGAAGGATCATCATGATGTAATATGATATGCAGTTGTTCCATGCTAATGACTTTCTGGCTAACAGTCAGTACATCAAAACATAGTGGTAGAATGCTTCTAATGTTCTTTAAATGTTTTAGGCAAAAAGTCCTGTTTATTTAAACATTAGTTTTCCTTTTGTTTCTCCTATCCCCCCCCCCCTTTGCTTACATGACTGGGTAAGCAAGTTGTGCATAGATTGTTTAATTTGATATTTGAACCAAAATATATTCCTTATGTACTCAAATCAGAATTGCATTTTAGGTTTAAACTGGAATTAGTTAGCTTGTGATGCTTGTTATTTTAAGCACAATAAACCATCATCTTGAATGTGGGTACATTGTACATCTCACCAAACTATGTCTATGTCTGGTTTATTTATCTGCTCAGATGAACAAATAGCTGATATATACTAACACATGTTTATTGATGTTATTGTTTAATAAATCAAAGGTGCTGGTTTAAAGTACTGAACAAATATGCTTGTTAGCAAACACTTTAAACTTGGAACAACTTAGGCAGTTCAAGAGCATGTAGCATGGCTTCAAAAACTAGCTGCACACTTTTCTTTAAAGCAAACCCTTTAGAGGTAAAATATATGATTAACCTCTGTCCCTTGTTTCAAAATTCACTAGTAAATTTAGTTGGGCATTTTATACTTGATTTCAGGCAGAAATACATACCTTATATTGATCCCCGATGGAGGACATGAAAATCATTTAGAGCTAAGAAGAGATACTTAATGATGCAGTTGAGGCATTGCACCTTGTTCCATTTATCATCCAATGAAAGTAGTTATTATTTAAAGAAACATTTCTGTAAATCTATACACTGTACACTAATTTGCATATGACTTAATCTTTAAGTTGTGGATCTGTGGTTAAAAGGCTGAAGTTCAAAGAATCTGAAAGTTGTGTTATAGATGGAAATAAGGACCCAAATACATTTGCACATGGAGGAATTCAGTGGAACAAGCTGACCTTGGGAAGTTCATGTTATCTGCAATATATTTTGCATGTAAATATTTAGATAAATATTATGTGAAGGCTAGTTGCATCTTGGGAGTTAGGGACCAAAACATTTTGGCAAGTATCTGAATACAGTTAGGTTTTATGCCATAAGCAGTGTAGCTCGCTCAAATGTATTATTTAATATTTTTCCTGTGATTTTCCCCCCCTAGACAATCTATTTCATCTTGACTCATCACCATTCCAAGATAGTAGCATCTCTGAGGATTTCTGCTAATGTTAATATGGTACAGAAGATTTAAAATTAGGTAAGTCCTGATGTCCATATAGATCAATATTTGTCAGCAGCTTTTCCTTTTACATTTTAACATTTTTGTTGCCATTTTCTTTCAGCTGATGTTCACAAGAAAAAGAGTCACGTGATGTATGAAGGCAAACATATACACTTTTCTGAGGTTGACAATAAGCCGTTGTGCTCCTACAGCCCCAAACTGTGTAAGCAGAGGCGATTAAATGGCTACGCCTTCTGTATCAGGCATGTTCTGGAGGATAAGACCGCCCCTTTCAAGCAATGTGAATATGTGGCGAAGTACAATAGCCAACGCTGCACCAACCCCATCCCTAAATCTGAGGACCGTAGGTAAGTCACAGCAGCAAAACTAAGAAGTTTTAGTTTTGTATCAACAAGATAATAAAAATGGAAGCTACATAAATCTGTGAATGATCAGTGATATTAATGAGAGGTCACTTGTGTAATTGATGAATGTACAGTAGTACCTCTACTTAAGAACTTAATTCGTTCCGTGACCAGGTTCTTAAATAGAAAGGTTTGTAAGTAGAAGGAATTTTTCCCATAGGAATCAATGTAAAAGCAAATAATGCATGCAAACCCATTAGGAAAGAAATAAAAGCTCGGAATTTGGGTGGGAGGAGGAGGAGGAGGTAGAGGAGGAGGACAGTCATTGTCGAAGAAAGTGAAGTGAGGGGAATCAAAAAAATCCAAAGCTTTAAGGCTTTTTTTTAAAAAAAGAGGGACTTGGAGGTGGCGAGGAGGAGCATGTGCCTCCCATGTGCCGGGCCTTTGTGCTGCTCTCAAATTTCCTGGGAAATTTTTCTGGGTTCGGGTTCTTAAGTAGAAAATGGTTCTTAAGAAGAGACAAAAAAATCTTGAACACCTGGTTCTTATCTAGAAAAGTTCTTAAGTAGAGGCATTCTTAAGTAGAGGTACCACTGTATTTATTTACTTACAGAACATATATGACCACCTATCTCACAAAGGGACTCTATAGGTAACTTATAATAATCTACAAAACATAGGGAAAAAACCCCAAAGGTGTCCTTCCTTCCAAGTGCCAGACCAAATATTGGCCCAGTTGAAGCCACTTCAAAGCTTGCTCTAAAAGCTGATTATAACAGCTTCCATTTTAGCCAGAGGAGTACAATAAGGGGAATCTGTTGGGAAAATAGATGAATATCACAAAATTAGACAATGGGTCATCAGAAAAGTCTTCTCACTAAACAGACAACCTTTTAAAATATGAATTTCTCTGCTTTTTAATAACAAAAATAGAGAAAAACATAAAACTTGGTGATAGGTTGTCAATAAGAAAGAGGAAAAAACATATAAAAAGTGCTATATTTAAAGGGGTCCCCAAATGTGGCAATATTTTTGAATGTATGCATGCAACCATGAAATCTAGTTTATTTCCATGAAAGCTGAATACCCATGTACACAACCTACTGTGCCTAAAAAACTGCAGAAAGGAAAATTAAGAAGCAGGCATGCTACAGCCTAAAGCACCATCAATATAAATCATATTTTTATTTCCAATAAACCTCTAGATACCATAAAGGCTTGTTAGGAAATTTTAAATGCTGGGAGGCTGTAACCTAGTATTTTACTTTTGCAGCCTTTTTCTGAATAGGCAAGTTCCCTATGATTTTATGAGTATAAATACAATGTGCTATAATAGAGTACCTACAGTATATGGCCTCTTGGACCATATTTGCTTCTGTCATATTTTTCTGAACCATTCATTTTTCCTGTTTTAAAAGTTATTTGCTTATCTAGTGGCCTGTTAGTTGCTAGTTCTCCTTTCAAGTGGCTAAGTATACTATTATTATTATTATTATTATTATTATTATTATTATTATTATTATTTATTAGATTTATAGACTGCCCTTCTCCTCGCGGACCCAGGGCAGCTTACAAGAGTAAAAAGACAGAGTAAAAATAGAATACAATTAAAACATTAGAAAAAACATTAGAAACAATAGATAAAACCCAATATAAAAACCATCAATCACCCCCCATTCATGCTAATGGCCAGAGCAGAACTATTGCTCATGGTCCCCAGGCCTGCTGGCATTAATCTGTTTTTTGACGCCTTTCGGAAGGCGAGGAGAGTGGGGGCAGTATGAATCTCTGGAGGAGCTGGTTCCAGAGGACCGGAGCCACAACAGTGAAAGCTCTTCCCTGCGGACCGGCCAGTCTGCTTTGTTTGGCCACGGACCTTGACCTGGAGGAAGCCGACTCTGTGCAATCTAACCGGTCACTGGGACATGTGAGGCAGAAGACGGTCCCGTAAATTAACATTTAATATTCACATTTAAGTATTAATAATATGAAATATAATATGCATATTTTCCAAAATTTTCAGGCTATTTTTCTGGCCGTTTTCCCACCCCCTTTCAGACTGAAAACAGCACAAAAACAGGCCTGTGTGGGGCCATTTTCAGGCTGTTTTCCAGTGCTCCGACGCCCACAAAGACTAACTATCAGGAAACCAGAAGAGCAGCTGGCGACAGCATGCATGCCCACAGAGAAGCCTCTGCTTGCCACCTCTGGCACGGGTGCCATAAGTTCACCATAATGGGGTTAAATCTTAAAATGGATAGTGCAACTGTTCTGATCCTCTCTTAAGTTCTTGTATTTTGCTGAGGGGTTTTTTTTGGCTTGCAAGTCTTAATAAGGTGTTTCTAAAAGGATAAAAGTAAAAAGAGGGGTAAAGAAGTTAAAATCAAGTGCTTTAACTTGGTTATCAGTCTATCCCAAGTATATTCTTAAAACAGTAAAAAAGCAGTGAGGACTGTGATGTTGATGCTATTATACATCTTGCAGCAAATTACCTGTACTTTGTGTGCAGAATGACTTCCAGAGCTTGGAGTATGAACCTAGTAGAATAGGTTGTAGGCTTATCTTTTCAGGCCAACATATAGCAGAGTTTAATGTGTGGCTAAAGGAGTGGTGTAAAAGGGAAGGCTTTGATTTCATTAGTCATGATGTCTGCAGCTGCTCCAATGAAAGGTTACAAAAGGTTTGCATTCATCAAAGAAAGGGACTGAGCTACTTGGTATTAAATTCACAGATTTCCTGGATAAACATTTAAACTGAACAGTGGGGAGAGTGATTTAATTGATACAGAACATTTCTGTCTCCAGCAATCTAAAATTAATATGGCTAACAGTGCATGCAACATAGCTATGTGTGTATGTAGGTTTATCAGCCCTGCTGTCAAGCAAAGCCAAACATTTTATAGTGAGTGACATATCAATTGCACCAATCAAATGGGTGGCAAGAAAGTAGGGGCAGTCAGGCACAAAACAGGTCATGTAAAGGTCAGGTAAACACAAGGTCAATCAAAATGGACTTAAATGTCTATACACCAAAGCACAGAGTATGAGGAATAAACAGGGTGAATTAGGAATTCAAGTAAATGAGGGAAAATATGATATAGTTGTCAATACGGAAACTTGGTGAGATGAGACTGACAAATGGAATATACAACTAGAGGGATTTAAATTGTTTAAAAGAAATAAACCAAATAAAAGAGTGTTCTGTCTGGGTTCCCCCAGATGCCAACACCAACTAAAAAGAGTAGCCAGACACGCTGGTAAAAAGCAAAGTCATTTTATATCTTTGAAAACAAACACAGATAACAAAAACTGTTCTTACAAACTGGAATGCTATGAAGCTTCACAGAAGAGTCACGACGGCCAGACAATACAACAGGCTTCTTGCTGGCACACACACACCACTGTAGATAATAAAACCCACGCCTCCCCCAAGTTTTCAGCCTTCTAGGCCACAAGCCAGAATCAGGGACGCCAAGGATCGAAGCAAGGTCACAGGACTCCCAAAAGATAACTCTCCACAATACAGGAAGGGCGGGCCTGCCTTTTCAACCTTGCTGAGGAGAACCACACCCAAACCCAGCTGTTGCCTATTAGGGATGGAAATACCTGGCTAATTGGCCCCTTCTTTGTGCTGCCCGTCTCTGCCTCATATCTATGATGGCTTGTGCGTTCTCATCTAATGACTCCAGGCTACTCGCTGGGGAGAGCTCCCCCCCGGGGGTCTCAGGCTGCTTTCCCTCCTCCTCGTCCTGACATTCCTCTTCCCCGTCTGCCTGGTCCTCCTCCTCATGTTCCTCGTCCTCCCCCTCTGAGCATGGAGCCGGCAGAGTTCCAGCCATTCCCTGAGGAGCCTCAGACTGAATCACAACAAAGAGGAGGCGGAGTATAAGTGTTGGTAATGACCTTTAAAGCCCTACATGGCATTGGGCCAGAATACATCCGGAACCACCTTCTACCGCACGAATCCCAGCGGCCGATAAGGTCCCACAGAGTTGGCCTTCTCCGGGTCCCGTCGACCAAGCAATGTCGTTTGGCGGGCCCCAGGGGAAGAGCCTTCTCTGTGGCGGCCCCAGCCCTCTGGAACCAACTCCCCCCAGAGATTAGAACGGCCCCCACCCTCCTTGTCTTTCGCAAATTACTTAAGACCCACCTTTGTCGCCAGGTATGGGGGAGTTAAGTTATCCTTTCCCACTAGGCTACTACAAGTTATGCATGGTATGTTTGTGTGTATGTTTGGTTTTTTATAATAAGGGTTTTTTTAGTTGTTTTTATTAAATGGCTTTTTCCTGTTGTTTTACCACTGTTGCTAGCTGCCCTGAGTCTGCGAAGAGGGGCGGCATACAAATCCAAAAAACAAATAAAAATAAATAAATAAATAAATAAATAAATAAATAAATAAATAATAATAATAATAATAAAAATAACTACATCTCTACAGAAATAGAGCACAACAATAATGAAAAATACCTGAATGCATTTGGGTCAATATTAAAGAGGATGGGGGAAATGACATTGCTATAGGTCTATACTATAGGCCACCTAACTAAACAGAGGAAGTAGATGAAGTTTTTGCTAGTCAGCTAACTAAGATATGTAGGAAGCACATCATAATAATGGGGGGAGGAGGGTTAATTACCTTGACATCAACTAGGATACAAACTCTGCACCAAGTGGAAGATCGAACAGGTTCCTAACAAACGTAGCAGACAACGTTGTTACACAAAAAGTATTGAAGCGAACAAGAAGATCAGCCATATTGGACTTAATTCTCACTAACAGAGATGAAACGATAGAAGCTGTTGAAGCTACAGAATCTTTGGGGGCAAGAGATGCAATATTGGAATTCAACATTATGAACACAACACAAGCAGTAGAACAAATTCAAACTAGAGTCTTGAACTTTAAGAGAGCTAATTTCAATAAACTTAGAGCTTGAGAAGGATTCAATGGATGAGAATCCTCAAGGGAAAAACAGCTTGGGAAATTTTGAAAAGTGAAATTATAAAAGCCCATTCTAGCACAATATTAATGAAGAAGAAAAATAATAGGTCCCAAAAGAAACCAGCATGACTGCATAAAGAACTCTGTGAGAAGTTGAAAGACAAAAAGGACAAGTATAAAAAGTGGAAAGAAGGGGAAATAACTAAGGCAGAATACCAGCAAATAGCCTGAGCCTGTAAAGATGAAGTGAAGCTAGCCAAGGCTCACAATAAACAAAGGCTTGTGACAAAAGTAAAAAGTAGCAGAAAAGCTTTTTCCAACATAATAAAAACAAGAAAAAAGTCAAGGAAACTATTAGTTTATTGCAGGGAGAAAGTGGCAAGAAGGTGACAAGTAAAAAGGAGAAAGCAGAGCTACTTAACTCATTTTTTGCATCTGTCCTTACACAAAAGGGAAAAAACAGTCCAACCTATCAAAAGCAATATCACAGAAAACATATCAGTAACACAAGTAAGAATAGGGAAGAAAATGGTAAGGGAACCCCTGTCTACCCTAGACAAGTTCAAATTGCCAGGACTAGATGAATTACATCCCAAAGTTCTGAAGGAATTGGCAGATGAGATCTCAGAATCATTGAATTATATCTTTCAAAGATCCTAGAGGATAGCACCAAAGATCCTAGAGGATAGCACCAAGTGCTATTATACAATAGAATATAGCATTATAGCATTTAGACATATAGTATACCGCTTCACGATGCTTTACAGCCCTCTCTAAGCGGTTTACAGAGAGTAAGCATATTGCCCCCAACAATCTGGGTCATTATTTTATCGACCTTGGAAGGATGGAAGGCTGAGTCAACCTTGAGCCTGGTGAGATTCAATTTGCCAAACTGCTGGCAACTGGTGATCAGCAGAAGTAGCTTGCAGTACTGCACTCTAACTAATGCACCACCCAGGCTCTCTGGACTACTGGTAGTTAATCCTAAAAAAGGAATCTATCCACCACTTCACTATTTTTATTTTGAGATCTGCAAGGTAAGAGTTGGGAAGATCGTTAGCAGCTAGTTATGGCTGAACAAAAAGCTACATTCAGAGTGTAAGAGGTATCCAAATTATCAGCCTCTTTTAGGGAGGAAAATGGTGCGTCTTATACTCCCAAAATATGGTATTACAGTGGTCCCTCGAGTTTCGCGATCTCGATCTTCGCGAAACGCTATATCGCGAGTTTTCAACCCGGAAGTAAACTCCACCATCTGCGCATGCGTGCCCTTCCACGCATGCGTAGATGGTGGAGTTTCCCCGCCGGGCAGAGGCTTCCCTGGGTCTTCCCCCTCTTGCCCCGGTAAGGCGCGAGCAACGGCGTGGGCGGGTGGGCGGCACACGCGCGGGGAAACCCCAGGGCCGCTTCTCAGCTGAGAAGCGGCCCCAGCAACAGCGCGGGGGGGGGGGGGGGTGGCACGCGCGCGGACAAGCAGCAGCAGCGAGGCGGCGGGGAACCCCAATCTTCGGCTCCTCGCTGCTGCGGTGGAAATAAAAACACCATCTGCGCATGCGCAGATGGTGTTTTTACTTCCGCACCGCTACTTCGCGACAAATCGATCATCGCGAGGGGTCCTGGAACGGAACCCTCGCGATGATCGAGGGACCACTGTAGTTTGTTATAACATTTTATCTTGTTTTAAACTTTGCTGGCCACCCAGAATCACATAATTAAAATGGGTAGCCTATAAATCTAATGAATTAATTAATGAAGCAAAAACAGCATGTTTTATTAGTTATAGAAGCAAATTAATAATTATTGGAAATTGTTCTATCCCTAGCCTATGCAGCTTGAAAACAAAGGAGAAATCCACACATTGATATTTCAAATCAGTCTTTTTATATATAAAGTCTTATTTTTACAAGCTAAAGTCATACATGTGAGATAATCTTGGCAGTTTCTTAGTGAGGGTAATTTATTAGTGAGGGTAAGATATAACAGTTCCGTGGCTAGGCTGCTGCCAAAGATCAAAGCTGTTCATATTCCTTCATGAGATAAGGAGTCTCCATTTTCACAGATTTACTGTTACAGCTTTCCAGCATCTAAGCAGACAGGGCACTTTTTCTCAAAGGATTTTAGGAGGAAAATAACAGTTGTCTAGCGTAACCTGGTTGAGACCTCAATCATCATCCGATTCTATTGCAAAACATTGTAACTCCACCCCGAATTACCCATACTCCACACTTAAATACCTATAGGAAGTGGTCAACAATTCCCTAGAGTTAACAAACTACAGACTACTTCCTTTTTCCATACAAGTGTTCTTGTATTTTTCTTAATCCTCTAAAGTAAACATCTAATAAAGGTTCCAGATCTTCCCCTTCCTCCTCTAAATAAGCATATCTGGCACCTCCGGTGGTCCTTCAGGTTCATCCAGGTCTACTTCTCCCTCACTCTCATTCTTTGCATCAGCTGGCAACACCACTCATCCTCCTTAGAATCTATCATTATCAGAGTTGGATGAGGAGCACTCACAACATAAATAATATAGTTCAAGTTATCAGAGAAAGATTCCAATAACATTTTGTATGAGCTGCTTTGGAACTTGCTGATGTTTTTAAACTATGTGTAAAATGAATTACAATCATATAACTGGAATAATTTTAACATGAATGAATGAGCCTCCAGTAAATCTTATTCCAGCTATTTTATTTGGAAAATGAGGTTCCTGGCCATCTTTGCCATTTGGCTATCCAAGAATATATCCTAATAAAAATATGCTGTTTCAAAGGACAGCATGTTCAAATGTAAAGCATTTTTCCTCCAAGAAGTCTTAACTTACATGTTCCAGGCTATAAGTTGAATTTTCATTATAGTGTTTGAAAACTAGGAAGCACAGGGAAATCATAATTCTGTGGTTGGTGTTATAATGGCCAAAATGTAGTTGAAGAATCATTGAGTCTACTTCTAAAATTAAACCTTGCAAGACAAAGTCCAACCAAAAATTACAGAATGTGGGATGAGGGTGAGGGTGTTTGTGTGTGTGTGAGAGAGGCTATCTGTAGTTATAGTGTCTTGAGACATGAGTTGCAGAATACTGTAAAAAGAAACTTTCAATGAGTACAAAAAATATGTTAGGCTTTATACTTCCTACTTGATTGGACGGACCGACTTACTGACTGACTGACTAACAGTGCTGCAAGTAGCTGTTTATTCATTCATAGAATACCTGGTAATAGGCCTCTTGAGGACAGGGTTTTAAAATCATGGCTGAAAACTGAAAAAGATGGGAATCTAGTACTCTGGCATCTCACCATCTAAGGAATTGAAGACATCTTACATAATTTTTTCAGTTCTTCTATATCCATATCATCGCAACAATCCTGTGAGGATATTTAATTTATAAAAATGAGAAGTACAGTGGTACCTCTACTTAATAACTTAATTCGTTCCGTGACCAGGTTCTTAAGTAGAAACTTTCTTAAGAAGAAGCAATTTTTCCCATAGGAATCAATGTAAAAGCAAATAATGCATGCAAACCCATTAGGAAAGAAATAAAAGCTTGGAATTTGGGTGGGAGGAGGAGGAGAAAGAAGAGGAGGAGGACAGTCGCTTCCGAAGGAATAAGGTGAGATGAGGGGAATCAAAAAAATCCAAAACTTTAAGGCTTTAAAAAAAAAAGAGGGACTCTGAGGCGGTGAGGAGCGCGACGCTGCCTCCCATACACTGCCACCCATACACTGGCTGCTGCTGCTGCTACCTGCTGCCTCTTCCTTCCCATGCTGAAGGGCTCCCCTCTCCTCTAGCTCGCTCGCTTTGTAGCCGGTGCCTTTCCTTAGCTGTGGTGACTCCTCAGCTGTCTAGAGCGCTTCTTTTCTCTAGGCGCTGGCAGAGGTTTTATTCCCTGTCCAAGCGCCCAGAAAAAGGAAAATGCTTTGTTTGCTCTGGACTGCCAAAGCCTCCTTAAGCACCACTGAAAGGCCTCTCTGGCAGCCCAGAAAAGTCTGAGATGGCCAGGATTAAAGGGGGAATGCCAGGAAACTGGCTGGGCCTTCGTGCTGCTCTCAAATTTCCTGGGAAACTTTTCTGGGCTCGAGTTCTTAAGTAGAAAATGGTTCTTAAGAAGAGGCAAAAAACACCCGGTTCTTATATAGAAAAGTTCTTAAGTAGAGGCATTCTTAAGTAGAGGTACCACTGTATTAAGTAGAGGTACCACTGTATACCTGGTAAATTTCATTGTGAGTAAGGGACTAAGCTGAACTTGCTCCTACTTTATCAGACATCAGTATATTGTATTGCACAGTTTTCTCTTGGAATTGGTAAAGTTAAAATGATAGACTTTTCTGTTAAACATTTTTTCTGTGACAAGCTATTAAATTAGACAATTTTTACACTTTTCTTCATTTCAAGCATAAGCCTGAAGTGTTAGAGAATTAAGTTTCCACAATGTGTTAATTCTAACACAGCTATTTTTATTAGGATATGAAAAAGATTGTCTTGAAAGATTTCTGTTATGCTTAAATAATCAGTCCCATCCTCCCTTACAAATAGTCACCATTTAAATATACAAGTTATAACTTCAGATGTTCAGAGCTCTGTATATGAGAACTGTTCCCATAAAATGTTTACTGTAATTCAAGTTTTGCTTCCATTTTTGAAGAGTTGAGCATGACAATTTATATGTCCTCCACTGAGTCTTCTCAAGAATATAAATAGATTTCCCCCCCCTCAGTTTTGCCTTGACTGACAAAGTGTTGATAATTAGCTCTTTCTTCCTGATTCTATTCAGGTATAAATATTGTGAGAAAAATGCCATATTTTTTTGCTTTTGATTTTCAAAGGTATTGCAACAGCCACCTACAAGTTCTTGGCTTTTTACCGAAAAAGGAGAGGAAGAAAAAGAATGATCCAACAGAAGAGGTAAAAGTTCGGCACCAGATGGATTCAATAGCCTTCAGCCTGACAGTTCCTCCATTGGCTTTGAAGATGCCCAATGGCCTGGATGGGATGTCTCTCTCTCCACCAGGAGCCCGACTTCCTCTCCACTACTTGGAAGACCCCTTTGCTTTCAATGAGGAAGATGAAGAGCTCAAGAAAGGGACAGCTGTGAAGAAAAAGTTGCAGAGCAAATTAGCCCAAAACCGTCAACGCCAGAAAGAAACTGAGATTCTGAAAGTTCGCCAAGAGCACTTTAGCCCCGTTCCTGCACCTTTGCAGCAGCAGCCTTTGCAACCACAGCAACATGCCCAGCTCTCACCCATACCAACGTCTTTAAAGCCAGCAGTGCTCCCACAGGGCTTAGTCTGCAAGTCACCTCAACCTCAGAATACCAGCCTACCAATGCAGGGAGTGGCACCCACCACACACGCTATAGCACAAGCCAGGCAGTCGGCCAACAAAAGACCTCTGCCTCTCTTGCACCCTACTAAGGTTCATGCCCCAGACCCACCCAGGGCTGACAGGATCCTAATGAAAGCCACAGCCTTCTCCCCATACTCATTCTGTAGGAGCCGGTTACAGAGACTGGTGAAACTGTGCACTCAAAAACACCAGCTGGATGCTGATCTCTTTCCACATTTAGGTAAGTACAGAAGTATATCTGCATTTTTGTTGGGTGTAAACAGATTGGTAATTGTATGTGAGCAGACTAATTGGAGGATCATTGGGTCTTTTCATTTGTTTATTGGAAACAATAAGGCCGTGATGGCGAACCTGTAGATTGCGCGCCAGAGGTGGCATGCAGAGCCTTCTCTGTGAGCACGTGTGGCATTGCCAGCTGCTCTTTTGGTTTCCAGCATGCACATGTGTGCCAGCCAGCTGGTCTTAGTGGGTGCTGTAATACCGGAAAATGGCCAAAAGTAGCCAAAAAACAAACTGGCCTTTTGGGGGGCATTTTGGGGCCATTTTCTGGCCATTCTTAGGTTGGTTTTGTGCTGGTTTTCTGGCCATAAATGGCTTGGAAAATAGCCTGAAAATAGCCCCGAAACCAGGCATGTGTGCGCCATTCAACTGATCTTTGGTTTCTGGCGCTCTGGTGATGGTGGCCAAAAAAGTTCCGACATCACTGGAATAAGGTAATCCATAAAGGAATGTCTCGGTATGCTTCCTCAGAATATACAGGGTGCTCATTACTGTTTACTATTGGAAAAAGAAATTCAGGGGCACTTGAATGTGGCTGAAGAAGCTCATTTTCTTTCTCTCTTTTCAGGGTTGGACTGGTCTGAAGATAGCGGAGAAGAACTGGAAGAATTAGATCAAACCTCTCCATACCAAGTTGCATGGTCTATCCGGGAAGCCCTCAGATATGAAAGGAATGAGTGAGTACATGAAGAAGGGCAAAAATAATACAAAATAAAAGACAGTTGGACAC
Source organism: Erythrolamprus reginae (assembly GCF_031021105.1). Lineage (NCBI taxonomy): Eukaryota > Metazoa > Chordata > Lepidosauria > Squamata > Dipsadidae > Erythrolamprus > Erythrolamprus reginae. The sequence goes on from NC_091950.1 coordinate 204,267,179, forward strand.
ACAAGCAATTGGTGTACATAAAAGAAAAGATACATTTGTCAAGACTCATGAAGTACAAAACTTAATGATTGTCATAGGATTCAAATAAGCAATCAGGAAACAATATTAATATAAGTATAGAAGCAGTATCGGGTTCCTACCGGTAAGGATAAGGATGCCGCACTGGTGGTAAAAATGGGGCTGTGTGCACAGCTTTGGGTCTCTGGCATGCACGCGCATGCATCCCAGCATGGTTTTCTCGCGAGGAGATGCACGCAAGAGAGAGATTTTGGCAATTTTTTGCTTTGGTGCATGCAGAAGGAGGGTAGGAGTTGAAACAATATATGTCCAGGATGCGAGGAGTCCATAAATATTTTAACAGCCTTCTTTTTTTTACTTGTGCAGTATACAGGTCCTCAAGGCAATTTCCAATTGGAAAACTGAGTCAACTGACAATGAGTCAGTCAAGGTGACTGGGGCCCGTACTTGTCCATCTGTCTGGGAAGAGTTTGATCTGGTGACACCTGATGAAGTGGACAAGGCCGTTGGAGCTGTGAGTTCCGCCACCTGCTTACTGGATCCGTGTCCCTCCTGGCTGGTTTCAGCCAGCAGGGAGGTGACACGGAGCTGGGTCCAGGAGATTGTCAACGCTTCTTTGGGGAGGGGGTCCTTTCCGGATCCCTACAAGGAGGCACTTGTGCGCCCCCTCAAAAAGCCTTCCCTGGACCCAGCCATTCTCAATAACTATTGCCCAGTCTCCAACCTTCCCTTTATGGGGAAGGTTGTTGACAAGGTGGTGGCGCTCCAGCGGTCCTTGGAAGAAGCCGATTATCTAGGCCCTCAACAGTCAGGATTCAGACCCGGAAACTGCTTTGGTCGCTCTGATGGATGATCTCTGGCGGGCCCGGGACAGGGGTTTATCCTCTGTCCTGGTGCTTCTCGACCTCTCAGTGGCTTTCGATACCATCGACCATGGTATCCTTCTGCGCCGGCTGGAGGGGTTGGGAGTGGGAGGCACTGTTCTCCAGTGGTTCTCCTCCTACCTCTCCGGTAGGTCGCAGTCGGTGTTAGTGGGGGGTCAGAGGTCAACCTCTAGGTCGCTCCCTTATGGGGTACCTCAGGGGTCAGTCCTCTCCCCCCTACTATTTAATATCTATATGAAACCGCTGGGTGAGATCATCCAAGGGCATGGGTGAGGTATCATCAATATGCAGATGATACCCAGCTTTACATCTCCATCCCTTGTCCAGTCAGTGAAGCAGTGGAAGTGATGTGCCAGTGTTTGGAGGCTGTTGGGGTCTGGATGGGTGTCAACAGACTCAAACTAAGACGGATTGACTGTGGGTTTTGCCTCCCAACGACAACTCCACCTGTCCTTCCATTACCCTGGGGGGGGGGGAATCATTAACCCCCTCAGAGAGGGTCCGCAACTTGGGCGTCCTCGATCCACAGCTCACATTAGAGAAACATCTTTCAGCTGTGGCGAGGGGGGCGTTTGCCCAGGTTCGCCTGGTGCACCAGTTGCGGCCCTATTTGGACCGGGACTCACTGCTCACAGTCACTCATGCCCTCATCACCTCGAGGCTCGACTACTGTAACACTCTCTACATGGGGCTACTTTGAAAAGTGTTCGGAAACTTCAGATCGCGCAGAATTTATTTATTTATTTATTGGATTTGTATGCCGCCCCTCTCCGGAGACTCGGGGCGGCTAACAGCAACAATAAAGCAGTGTACAATAGTAGTCTGATGTTAGAAACAATTAAAAACCCATTAATATAAAAAACCAAACATACATACATACATACATACCATGCATAGAATTGTAAAGGCCTAGGGGGAAGAGGGTCTCAATTCCCCCACGCCTGACGGCAGAGGTGGATTTTAAGCAGCTTACGAAAGGCAAGGAGGGTGGGGGCAATTCTAATCTCTGGGGGGAGTTGGTTCCAGAGGGCCGGGGCCGCCACAGAGAAGGCTCTTCCCCTGGGTCCCGCCAAGCAACATTCTTTAGTTGACGGGACCCGGAGAAGATCCACTCTGTGGGACCTAACTGGTCGCTGGGAATGCAGCTGCGAGAGCTATCATGGGCCTTCCTAAATATGCCCATGTCACACCAACACTCCGCAGTCTGCATTGGTTGCCGATCGGTTTCCGGTCACAGTTCAAAGTGTTGGTTATGACCTATAAAGCCTTTCATGGCATCGGACCAGAATATCTCCGGGACTGTCTTCTGCCGCACGAATCCCAGCAACCAATTAGGTCCCACAGAGTTGGCCTTCTCCGGGTTCCATCGACTAAACAATGTTGTTTGGCGGGACCCAGTGGGAGAGCCTTCTCTGTGGCGGCCCTGACCCTCTGGAACCAACTCCCCCCAGATATCAGAGCTGCCCCCACCCTGCTTGCCTTTCGTAAGCTCCTTAAAACCCACCTCTGTCGTCAGGCATGGGGGAATTGAGATATTCCCTTCCCCTAGGCTTATAAAATTTATGCATGGTATGTCTGTATGTATGATTGGTTTCTTAAAGTGGGGTTTTTTACGTTACTTTTAATATTAGATTTGTTTATATTGTCTTTTTACTGTTGTTAGCCGCCCCGAGTCTACGTAGAGGGGCGGCATACAAATCTAATAAATAAGTAAGTAAGTAAGTAAGTAAGTAAATAAATAAATAAATAATTAATAATAATACATTTTTCAGATGATAAAAGCTGAAAGAGTTTTAATAAAAGTACCAGTTGATCCTTTTAGGAGAACAGATTTCATAAATAGAATATTAGAAAGTCTCACTGATTGCCACCTCACTTACAAGATAGGAACTTCTAAAAATAATATACTGTAGTGCATTGCCATTTATATTATTTAATTGTGAACAAGAGCATGGACTTAACTGGACATTCACTTCATGAGATTGGTCCGGCCAAATTTCACGTTTTTCATCAGGCTCCTGACCCTGGGACAGGAAAGGTAAAATGGCAATTGTCTACTCAGAGATGCCAACTGCTGTAAATGCTGTTCCTAAATGGCTGGATTTCAGGTCTTGCTCATGATTTAGGGGATTATGGGAATGCTGCAATCGAATTATGCTCATAGCTGTATGGCAGCATGCTAACCAAGTAGCTGGATTTTATTATAGAGTGTGCATATTCAGCCAGAGTATTAGTACTGCATGATTTCAGTCTTCATTCCCTAGGGCAGTGATTTTCAACCTTTTTTGAGCCGCGGCACATTTTTTACATTTACGAAACCCTGGGGCACATTGAGCGGGGGGGGGGGGGGGTAAAAAAAGTTTGGACAAAAAAATTCTCTCTCTCTCCCTTCCTTCCTCTTCCTTTCTCTCTCTCCATCCCTCTTTCTTTCTCTTCCTTCTTTCCTCTCTTTTTTGCTCTCTTTCTCTCCCTCCTTCCCTCCCTCTATGTCTTTCTCTCTCCTTCCCTCCCTCTCTTGCTTTCTTTCTCTCTCTTGCTCTCTCTCTTGCTTTCTTTCTTTTGTTCTCTTTCTCTCTCTGCTTTCTTTCTCTCTCTTGTTCTCTCTCTTGCTTTCTTTCTCTCTCTTGCTCTCTCTCTTGCTTTCTTTCTCTTGTTCTCTTTCTCTCTCTGCTTTCTTTCTCTCTCTTGTTCTCTTTCTCGCTCACTCGCTCTTTTTCTCTCTTGCTTTCTTTCTCTCTCTTGCTCTCTCTCTTGCTTTCTTTCTCTCTCTTGCTCTCTCTCTTGCTTTCTTTCTCTCTCTTGCTCTCTCTCTTGCTTTCTTTCTCTTGTTCTCTTTCCCTCTCTGCTTTCTTTCTCTCTCTTGTTCTCTTTCTCGCTCACTCGCTCTTTTTCTCTCTTGCTTTCTTTCTCTCTCTTGCTTTCTTTCTATTTTTTCTCTCTCTCTTGCTTTCTTTCTCTCTGAGCTTCGCGGCACACCTGACCATGTCTCGCGGCACACTAGTGTGCCACGGCACACTGGTTGAAAAACACTGCCCTAGGGGATCTTAGGAATTCATGGCTATCATAACTAACATAGATTTATTTCAGATCCTTGCTGCCTTGCCCAAACAGCTGGGTACATTTTGAATTTGATATTTACTTCAGATCCATTGTACAGTAATTTGATTCTGAGGGACCTTTTTGATAACCCACTGCAATGGGGTTTCTCCTTCACTGCCTCATGAAAATGGGGCTAACTAGAGCTGCCAACTTCTCCAGGGAAGAGAGACTTATAAAAATGGTCCCTCCAGACAGCAGATTTCCAATAGGAATAGTGGATCAATTTCTTTGGATAATTTCCATGTAAAACTGTTGAACACGTTGATTTTTAGAACATAGAAGGACGGAACAGAATTACCATTGATTGATCTCTTGCTATCCATTGATCCTTTGCTGTTCCTTTGGTTCGTTGAGTTGTCCCACTGAGTGGAAAATGATGTGGGTAAAGAGATGGTAAGAGTCACTGCTAAAAAACAAGAAGCCAAATTGATTAGATGCAAATAGGGTTAAAAGTGGCGAAATATAATGAACAGAGGCCCTGTATCCTTCTTGCACCTGGAAAAGTCTCTCTAATCCTTTTGGGAAAGGATGGATTGGGATATCTAATCAGCGTGATCATATGGCTGAATATTTCATTGCTAATATTCCTCACATTTACTCCAAGCTGAAAGTCAGATGGACAGATTTTAACAAAATACAGAAATGATCTCATCTGCTGTTACGTTGGAGGGTTTTGTGCCTGTAGTTCCCCCAAAAGTGAACAGAACCTCTGCAGTCTTAGCTCAACCACAATAATAATAGTGATAATAATGATAATAATAATAATAACAATAATAATAATAGCAACAACAGCAACAACAATAATAAAATGAGCCGAGGTGGCGCAGTGTGTAGAGTGCAGTACTGCAGGCCACTAAAGCTGACTGCTAGGTCTGCAGGTCAGCAGTTCAAATCTCATTACCGGCTCAAGGTTGACTCAGCCTTCCATCTTTCCGAAGTGGGTAAAATGAGAGCAATATGCTGGCTCTGTTAAAAAGTGCTATTGCTAACATGTTTTAAGCCACCCTGACTATAAGGAGAAGGGCAGCATAAAAAAATCAATCAATCAATCAATCAATCAATCAATCAATCAAATTAATTAATTAATAGAAATAATAGAAATAATAATCATAACAACAACAACAACAACAACAAAACAGAGTTGGAAGGGACCTTGGAGGTCTTCTAGTCCAACCCCCTGCTTAGGCAGGAAACCTGTGTTGGACCTCTGTTCTATATGGCTAATAAAAATGACTAAGAAAGGGATGGGGATTGGGTCTATGTTATAGTCAATGATCTTCTGAGGGAAAAGGAAATTAATCCCTTAGAAGGACAATGGTTCATTCATAGCTTCAATTCGTAGCTTTGTGAGGAAGATTATTGAGAAGATCATGGGGTTGCAATTGCACTTTATAGGGGATACAGATTGTTTACAATCATGGAGGTCAGTGTGGGAGATAAATGACTTTTAAAAACTGACCTGTGAGATTTGACAGAGAAAGGCCTTCTAGTTCTTTTAGCAGTTTGCAATAATGTTGACCTTCAGGCTAGCTATTGGGAGTTGGGAGGAGGGGACATCATATTGTAATGATTTGCCTCTTACCAAAGTAGGTAGGCTCAAAAGGTGGTTGCAGGGATGAATGTTAGACCCATATGCAGTTCATTACAGAGTGCCTCAATGTTCAATCCTTTTAATTATCCTGCTTAATATCTACATGGAACCACTTGGAGAAGTCATTTATTCCATCAATGTGCAGATAAAATCTCCACTCCAGGCTTCACTGGATGGGGAAAAATTAGCTAGAACGCAGCTTGAACAAGATGAGGTGGCTATTGATTCATCTTTGACTTTTGGTGGAGTGGTACTACTGCAGAAAGACTGGGCTCGCAAATGTGGGCTCTTCTGCTCAAAAAGCAGGTGGTGGCATGACCAGAGGGCTTTTGTACGGTTGCAGCTAATACAACCTTTGCTGCCCTACCTGGAACAAGATGCAGGTTATTTTTATCAGCTTTCCCCCTTTCTCCAATCTTATAGGCTTGATGATGATTATGCCAGTGGCAGGAGAACCCGCATTTCCCAACTTTGCACTTACTTTCAGCAGAAATACAAGCACCTCTGCCGCCTGGAGCGGGCAGAATCTCAACAAAGGAAATGCCAACATACATTCCGGAAAGCATTGCTGCGGGCAGCAAGCAGAGAACCGGAATATGCTGGGCAGCTGATTCGAGAACTCCGTAGAGCTTCATGTCCTCGGACCAGGTGAGGGACTTCCCCGTACAACTGCAGCAACCTAATTCTTAGGAAATGCAAAATAGTGTTTTAATGGAACTTGGAAAAGGTTGGCAGGAATTGTTTTTTCTGCAGTTCTGATTGACCTCTGAAGTCTGTGTCTGTCTTGTTGGGTTGGAGAACTGAACCAGATAGTCATAGAGGTGCAGATGACAGACTCAATAATTCCTCTGTAATTCCTACTAACCATAAATAAATACTGACACCTTCTCCTGCTTGTGAATGTTTTGCAGGATGGATAAAATACTTCTGTAATGTGAAAATAGACATGAACAATAATTAAATTTTAAGATTTTTGATAAGACTCGGTTAATAAACATTTCTCTGTGTGTGTGTGTGTGTTTCAGCTCAAGCCAAGTGAAGCAGAGGGATACATCACCATGCGGTGGAACTACAAAGGGTGAACCATGCACTAACAAGGCTCTTCCATTCACTAAACATTGTTTTCAACGTATCCTTTTCATTATTCCTCTGTTTATTTATTAGTGTGGGTGTAAAAGGAATGAATTTTGGTCTGTTTTTGTTTTCAGTAAATAGCACTAGATACAGTATTTGTATTTTGTTGTACTGCAGATTGGCTTCTAAAAAAGTAGGTCGTCATAATTGATTTATAAGGCAAGAAGGCCTACTTGTAAAATTAAGCGTTCAATTCCATACTTAAAAATAGTGAATATAGCATAATTTCGTATGATTTTAATGACTAGTTATTGATTAAAATTTCAGCTTTTTTTAAATAAATAAAAAATAAAGATAAAATGCTGAATACGTTAACTGTAGGAGTAGATAAGTTCTACTAATTGTTTTATTTACTGTATCATATCAAATTTCTATCTGCTGAATCTTTAGGACTCTCAGTGATTTAAAATATACTAAAATGCAGCAAAAATCCAAAGAATAATAGAATATTAGAAGATAATATGTAAGAATAACAACAGACATCTATATGCCTTTCTTACAGTCCTTTCTTAAAGATAGACCAGAGAAGCTTCATCTTTAAGCTTCTGGAAAGTTATCAGCAAGGGACCCATGCTAATCTCTAGAAAGAGCTTGTTTCATAATGTAGACGATGTGACGTGGAATACCCCCTAGGGTTTTCACAAATCTCCCGAGGGGAATTTATCAGTTGGGTTGAATTCGGCTAGATAGATAATTCTGTAAGTATCCAGATGCCAGGCTATAAAGAGCATTATTAATCAAAACTAGTGCTTGGAAAACTATTGGCGGCCAGTGTAGAACTATAAAATGGGTGCAATATATTCATATGATTCATGCCAGCCAACAAATGAGCTACTTCGTGCTGAAGACCCTTATGAATAGTCTTCAAAGGCACCAAAGCAAAACGAATTGCAGCAAACTAACCAAGGGAGGATCAGGATCTGAATCACTGTTGCAAGGTCCTACCATTCCAAATAAAGTTTCACCTTTCCAGCTGATGAAACTGCAAAGGCCTCCCGAACATGGTCTACCTGTCCATCTAGCAAAAGCTGTGAATCCAAGAATATATGAATTGCAGAAACAGTGAAATAAACAGTAAATATTCCAAATTAGATTAAAGGATCTTAGAATTTTAATGTCTTCCTTTTACCCTGTTCTTCATGCTTTATACAGTTACTTAAATCTCTTCCAGCATTTTCTTCATTTCCCCCCCCCCCTAAAAACACAGGTTTATCCTTAATTTATATTCTTTCTAGGCATGAAAACACTGATAACTATAAAGTCAGCAATGTAGGCAGGAATGATAACATAGAAATAACCTTGTAGATGAAATAGGAATAAAGTATCTGAAAGAAACTAGCATACTGTACATAATGATAATGCTGAAATGTTTTAAAAGTCTGGTCATGTAAGCTATTTCTGGGTTAGAGTTGAACAATTATACATGTTATTATTAGCACACTCTACAGATTTGTGGATTGTACTTTGTTTTCATTAGAAACCTAAAGAACAATAGAAGACGATACAGAAGAAATATACTTAGTATACTTATACTTTTATGTATGAGCCCTAAGATCTGTTTTCAATAACAGTAATAAACGGAGCTTCTGATACTGTTCCTCATTAGCACCTTCTGTTTGTCTTGCCTTCTTCATTTCAACAGACTGTAGGATGGGAAAGAGTCACTTGCTGTCGATATTAAAGAAGTTAGTAAACCTTCCAGATACCCTGCAGGTCTTTCAGAGATTTTTATTCCATCCTTCATGCTTATATGCATTAAATTACTTTACATATCTGACAGCAATTATCTGAGGTATTTTCTGAACAAGTAATCAATTCCATGAACTATATTTATTTGGGCAATTATTTATATCAGTAAATCAGCCTTTCTTTCACACATCATAGATTTTATCATCTAGCTTGTCTCTCCAAGCTTATTGTTTTAAACATTCCCTAGGCATTAGTTACCCATTCTTACTCATTGTCTTGTTGTACCGGACATAGCATTGCTTATTTTGGTATTTATTAAGTAGAGAAGACATGTTAAATATTAAACATGTTTTTATAACCATGAAAGTGAAGCAGTATTGCATGAAAATATAATTTTGCAGAAATATATCTGCTACAAATTGAGCAAGGAAACATAACTAGAGAAAGACTAAAGAGACTCCTAGTTATATACCTTTTAAGAGCAATCTAAGTTCAAATTCAGAATCCTATTTATTGATTTCCTCTATCCTCTTTAGAAAGATAGGTTTTTCCATTATAGATGATAGAAATTTTCCTTTTAATATATTATCTAGTTTTTCTTTAGTTCAGTAGAAAATAATCTACTGATTATATTATGTCTTCTTTGACAATTTTGATTAATAATTTTTAGGAAACGAACACAGGCTCATTAGCAAAATACCTAATTCAGTAAACCTATTTTAAGACAATAGAAAATCATTGTCAATTCTGCTGGAAGGCAGTCTGCTATTAAGTCTTCCAAATTTTGAAATATAGAAATAAATTCAATTTTTAAAGTTGTGGGGGTTTAAAACTCTTTGAAAGTTGTACTAAATCTCAACAGTATTGCATATTATTCTTTAAACTGGTGTATATATACATGTAGATATCCTCTTGAATCGATCGCAGCAGCTTTTTTCAAGTTGTACAGCTAAGTTTGCTGATGGACAGCAATGCTCTGTTCCCGTTTTTGACATTACACATCAGACCCCCTTATGTGAAGAACATGCCAAAAAAATGGTAAGTACATTTGATAGTCAAGCAAAAAAACAAAAGAAAGGGAAGAAAAAACTAGGTGGGTGTGGCTTGATTATCATGCAATCGGGGGGTGGCTTAAAGGTCATGTGACTGGCTTAAAGGTGGCCAACTTGACATCATCCCATCAAGGGTTTGGTTTGGCCTCTCTTCACCTCAAAGAGATACAATTTCCCTTACTATTACTGAACATCCAAAATATACTATTTAATTCTATGTATATATGCCACATGTGTACATACATATTATACACAGGTACACAAAAATATACATTATCTACTATATAAAGTGTATGTACACGCGCGCACGCATGCACGCACAGCTCTTCTAAAATTATACCCATTCAACCTCATTTACTGCGATATGAAAAAAAAATTCTACCGGTTCTGCATACCTGACTGTACTCATAGGAGCCCATCACGGTATGCAAGATTAGGTTAACAACTTCTAATGTCTTTTTGGCAATGCTGTTACAACATTGTCCTAAAGTTATTGCTCATTAACTGTTACAAAGTAGTGGTATATGAATTGTTCTGAGTTCAAAATGGTTGTTTCCTAGTATGTTTTGATAACTTTGAATTGAAAATGGTGATGAGTTTGAAATATTGTGTTTGGGGCCAGAAACATTTCCAGAATGATTAGAACTGCCTCCTAGTACTATTTTAACTTGAATAGGGCATTTTGAAATAAAAATTGACATTCAGATAAAAGGATAGCGTATTTGTGGTATTTTCCCATTTGTTCTGATAAGCAGGATAGAAACATAGAAACATAGAAGTCTGACGGCAGAAAAAGACCCCATGGTCCATCTAGTCTGCCCTTATACTATTTTCTGTATTTTATCTTAGGATGGATATATGTTTATCCCAGGCATGTTTAAATTCAGTTACTGTGGATTTATCTACCACGTCTGCTGGAAGTTTGTTCCAAGGATCTACTACTCTTTCAGTAAAATAATATTTTCTCATGTTGCTTTTGATCTTTCCCCCAACTAACCTCAGATTGTGTCCCCTTGTTCTTGTGTTCACTTTCCTATTAAAAACACTTCCCTCCTGGACCTTATTTAACCCTTTAATATATTTAAATGTTTCGATCATGTCCCCCCTTTTCCTTCTGTCCTCCAGACTATACAGATTGAGTTCATTAAGTCTTTCCTGATACGTTTTATACTTAAGACCTTCCACCATTCTTGTAGCCCGTCTTTGGACCCGTTCAATTTTGTCAATATCTTTTTGTAGGTGAGGTCTCCAGAACTGAACACAGTATTCCAAATGTGGTCTCACCAGCATTCTATATAGCGGGATCATAATCTCCCTCTTCCTGCTTGTTATACCTCTAGCTATGCAGCCAAGCATCCTACTTGCTTTCCCTACTGCCTGACTGCACTGTTCACCCATTTTGAGACTGTCAGAAATCACTACGCCTAAATCCTTTTCTTTTGAAGTATTTGCTAACACAGAACTGCCAATACAGTAGTCAGATTGAGGATTCCTTTTCCCCAAGTGCATTATTTTACATTTGGAAACATTAAACTGCAGTTTCCATTGCTTTGACCATTTATCTAGTAAAGCTAAATCATTTACCATATTGCCGACGCCTCCAGGAATATCAACCCTATTGCACACTTTAGAGTCATCGGCAAATAGGCAAACCTTCCCTACCAGACCTTCCCCTATGTCACTCACAAACATATTAAAAAGAATAGGACCCAGAACAGACCCTTGTGGCACACCGCTTGTAACCTGACTCTGCTCAGAATACTCGCCATTCACAACAACCCTCTGGTGTCTATGCTTCAGCCAGCTGCAAATCCATTGAACTATCCAGGGATTAAGTCCAATCTTCACTAATTTATCTATCAGCTCTTTATGTGGAACCGTATCAAAGGCTTTGCTGAAGTCCAGGTAGGCAATATCCACGGCACCACCTTCATCCAACACCTTTGTGACATAGTCAAAGAAATCAATGAGATTAGTCTGACATGATTTGCCTTCAGTAAAGCCATGCTGATTTGGGTCCAATAATTTATTGTTTTTTAGGTGCTGATTTATCCTCTTTTTCAGTAGAGTCTCCATCATTTTAACGACAACTGATGTCAAGCTAACTGGCCTGTAGTTACCAGCTTCTTCTCTACTGCCCTTCTTGTGGATAGGCACAACACTTGCCATTCTCCAATCCTCAGGAACATCTCCTGTTAACAAGGATTGGTTAAACAAATCAGTCAGGGGGGTAGCAATGACAGATCTGAGTTCTTTAAGAACTCTGGGGTGGATGCCATCTGGACCCATTGCCTTATTTATCTTTAATCGTTCAAGTTCTTCTAAGACATCGGCTTCTAAGATCACTGGAGCTGAATCCGTACAGTTGGAGGCAATGCTATATCCCTCTATAGTATTATTTTGTAAGGTGTCTTTTGAGAAAACTGAACAGAAGTAGCTATTGAAATGGTCAGCGATCTCCTTATTCCCATTAATGCATGTATTTTTCCCGGTACTAAGCTTCGTGATGCCGCAGTTTTTCTTCTTCTTATCACTAATATATCTGAAGAAGGTTTTATCCCCCTTCTTTAGAGATTTGGCAATTTCTTCTTCTTTTGAGGCTTTAGCAGCATATATTATCTGTTTCGCCTCCTTCTGTCTCATTTTATATACCTCCCTATCAGCTATACTTCCAGACTCTTTATACCTCCTATAGGCAGCCTTTTTTTCATTGACTATAGTCCTTACATCATTGCTAAACCATAGCGGTTTCTTCTTCCTTTTACCTTTAGTTATTTGTCTTACATACAGTCCAGTGGCTTTTAAGATGGCCTTTTTAAATACAGTCCACTGGGTGCTCGCTCCTGCCATTTTATCCCTCCCCTTTAATTCATTATCTAAATATTCCCCCATTGCATTAAAATTTGTTTTTCTGAAATCCAATACTTTGGTTGCATTATAGGATTGCTCACAATGAGTTTTTACATCAAACCACAAACATAGATGGTCACTGCAACCTAATTTTTCTCCCACCTTGACATCTGAAACCCAATTCCCATTCGTAAAAACTAAATCTAGAATATTCTCCCCTCTAGTTGGTGTCTTAACCAGCTGTGCCAGAGCTGCTCCTGTAAAGGCCTCTACTATATTCTTACTTTTGCATGTAAGGGCACTGGGGATATTCCAGTCAACATCAGGCATGTTGAAATCACCCATAACCACAATATCTCCCTTTACTGCGATTTGGGTAATTTCATCCACCATCTTGTTGTCATATTCCTCAGATTGCCCTGGAGGCCTATAGATCACCCCAATTCTAATGACAGAACCGTCTTTATTTTGCATGCAAATCCAGAGGGTCTCTAGATCTTGACATGTATTTTGAATTAGTGTTGTTTTTAGAGTTTCTTTAACATAAATGGCTACTCCACCTCCCCTTCTCTCTATTCTATCCTTCCTATACAGTGTATATCCTGGTATGGATATTTCCCATTCATTAGAATCCTTAAACCATGTCTCAGTTATGGCAACCAGGTCCAAATTATCTCTAGATATTATGGCCATTAATTCACAGAGCTTGTTGCTCAAGCTTTGAGCATTCGTGCACATTACACGAAGAACATTATTTTCATTATTAGTTTGCCCCTTATCATCAACAACTACATCTATTTTATTTGCAGCTCCCTTTCTCCATTGCATCTGGAAGGAGAGTCCAACATGGGTATTACTCCAATCCTATTGGTAGAGACTGAGTTAATTTATACATATTAATTGAGCACCGCCCCCTCTGCTCTCCCCATGAGCCAGTTTTAAAAACTCAGTCTAAGTGTAGAGACATGCTGAGTTTGTTGAGAGACCCTATAAGGGGTTAAATTGATTTAAATAATAGTAAATAAAATGTATAAACCTGTTTAATCTGTTTTTCTTTCTCTTTCAGATTGGAAAGTCAGAAGAGGAACAGGAGGATGGGGTCTCTGCCCTCCGTGGGCAGCACCCCCAACGATCCTCCTCAGGGGTTTTGCATTCCCCCCGAGGGAACACCCCGCAGAGGAGCAGCCAGCCTGGGGTCCCTGACCTTCGAGGTCACACCAGGGCTGTGAGCCGAAGGTGGAGGGGAATGCCCCTCCACTGGGAGGCTCGGAAACGTCCCGGATCGGCCGGCATGGAGCCGCTTCACAGCTGATCGGGAGATCAGTGCGGCGGCGGCCGCTGAGGCCATTGGAGTCGCCGGAACAGCCGCCGAGAGCCGCGAGCGGCTGGGAACGCCGCGGCCCCTCTCACAGAGCCGCGGAGGCCGGAGAGAAGCGGGTCCCAGCTCCGGAGCCCGGAGCGACCCGAAAAACATCCCGGACGCCGCAGAGGCGCGGGCGCCGCCATGTTGGGGGATGGCAACGAGGAGAACGCGTCACTAGGCGCGAAATATCGCTCCTCCCCCCCCGACGGCGGAAAGAGCGCGAAGGGCCAGGAAGCCCAGGGCGCAGGCGCAGACTCAGGAATAACGAGGCGCCATTTTGCATGACTCGACGGAGGCAGCAAACAAGGCAACCGGAGGCAAATAAATCTAATTTCTGGGATCCACGAGCTTGTGAGGTACCAGGCACTGTGAGTACTATGGAGGATCGCCAAGTCAGCGATAAGCCCGCTTCCCCTAGGCCACCAAAAGACAAGCCAAAGGGGAAGGGAAAGGAGAAGGCAAAGGCCCCTCATTCTCCTGCTTCCACCTCTTCTATCAAGGAGGCCGAAAAGCGCATCAAAGCGCTTGAAAAGAAGCTGGAAGCTGCCTTACAATCATCTCCAGCAGGGCTCCCTCCAGCACAGCGACAGGGATCAGACCCGGTGTCACCCCCAGCTACCTTTGGGCCTATGGGGGTCCATCATGAAGGGGACTGGTCCCCAGACCGGCAGTTTTTGCCAATGCCTCAAGTCATGCCTTCCCCCAGCACTTCCTGGGCCAGACCAGGGTCAGCGGGGCCTTTGGAAAGGAGCTCCCAGGGACCATCTGCCACCTTTACCCCCACAGCACCTGGATGGAGATCACAGCCTGGGGCATGGCAGAATTTGCCCCCAGATTTGCAGGACATTATAGCCAATGCGTATTCGCAAAACGTGGCCATGGGAGCACAGCAACATGGCAGGCATTCCCAACTGGCGAGGGATTCATGGTCGGCACCGCCCCCCTCGGGATTGGGGTCCTTGTTGGAAGAGCCGGATCAGTTGGAAGGCAGTGACCCAGAATATGGCTTCTCAGAGGATGAGACAGTGCCAGAACAACCACCCACGGTGGGTTTATTTAAACCAACGCTTTTCAGGCCCTTGTTATGTAAGGCCAAGCATGTGATGAACCTTCCCGGCTCAGCCAAAACAACAGAGACCACAGAGACGGGAAACACCTCGACCACCCTCCTTCAGGAGCCTCAACCCGAGTCCGACCACTTTCCTGCCTCGGACATTTTTGTGAAAGGGCTCAAAAGACCCTGGCAGTACCCTGCAGCAGCCCAAGGGCCTACCAACATCGAAAGGAAGTTCTACACCTTCGATGAGGAGGTGGAGAAGCTCTTGGAATTCCCTCCAATCGACCAACCTGTCGTGACACTTGTGTCAAGCGCCTTGGTGCCTTCAGAGACAGGCGACAGCCTGAGACCTGAAGAGAGGAGGACAGAAACATTGCTGCGCAAAACGCACCAGATGTCGAGCTGGAGTTTCCGAGCTGCGGCAGCAGCTTCATTCATTAACCGAGCCTCACTGCTCTGGATACAGGAGATGCAGTCACGCCTCGGCCCGGAGGATGGGCGTCTCCGCCAAGATCTAAGTAAGCTGCGAGCGGTGACAGAATTCTCCGCGGACGCTACCTTACACGCGGCCAAGTTCTCCGCCAGGAGCATGGCAGCCACACTGTCATCTCGCCGCCTCCTGTGGTTGAAGAACTGGCAAGCGGATCTTAAGTCTAAATGGCGGCTGGCATCCGGTCCATTCCAAGGATCAACACTGTTCGGTGACCTGCTAGAAAAAGTCCTTGTGGAAGACAAGGACAAGAGGAAGGTCCTCCCCAGGTCCAACCGAAGGCAGGACCGTAGATCCACGCCATACTCTAGACGACAGTCCTTTCGTTGGGACACTTCGACCAGCTCCAACCAGAACCAGCGACCCTTCTCGCAGGGTCAATACACTTCACAATCCTACAGGAGCGATCGCGGCTCCTTTCAGGACAGGCCACGGGGATACCATCAGTCCAGGAGGCCGTTTCGTGGCAACAATCAACGAGGGTTCAAACGCAACTCAAAGTGACTCAGCCACTTTACAGCCCTTGGGAGGCAGGCTCCAGGGATTCAGCGTGGCCTGGCAAGCGACCTCCTCCGACAAATGGGCTGTGGCTACCGTGACACACGGACTCAAGTTGGAGTTTATTCAGTTACCTCCCAGTCGTTTCTTAAACTGCCCACAGATAAAGGACTTTCAAAAGAAATTACAATTACGCAAGGAAATCGCACACCTGTTGGACATCCAAGCCATAGAACAGGTCCCCCATCAGGAGGAAGGCCAGGGATTCTATTCCATGATATTCATCGTTCCCAAGGCTTCCGGGGGCTGCAGGTTGATATTAAACCTGAAGCAACTGAACCTCTACATAAGATACCGGAGGTTCAGGATGCATTCCTTGCAAACTATTCTGGCTTCTATCCGACCACTGGATCTTTTGACATCCATCGATCTCAAGGAAGCCTACCTGCACGTTCCCATTCACCCGGAACACCGCAGGTTTCTTCGTTTCTGCTCGGAAGGAAGACACTTCCAGTACAGGGCCATGCCATTCGGCCTCTCATCGGCACCGCGGACCTTCACCAAGCTCCTTGACGTGCTCACAGCCAGCCTACGGGCGCGGTCCATCAGACTGATGGCCTACCTGGACGATATCATCATTTTGTCCAGGTCCACAGCAGCGGCCAGGAGAGACCTTACAGAGACCATTCACACATTGCAACAACACGGCTTCACCATCAATGTGGAGAAAAGCCAGCTCACGCCCACCACCAGTTTGCTACACCTTGGTGCAGTCATAGACACCCAGACAAGCACGGTGGCGCTGTCACCAGAACGACAGGACAACATACGGCGCCTGGTGTCCAATACACGACGGGGACCAATCCCCTTATCTCAACTGTCAAAGATACTAGGCACCCTAGTGTCAGCCATTGGTATCGTCCCTTGGGCCAGATGCCACATCAGGACATTGCAATGGTTCCTGCTGCCAGCCCAGAGGACAAAGGTGAGCCACTCACACCGACTAGTACACCTGCCTCAAAAGGTAAAGGACTCTCTGGGATGGTGGACATCGACCGCAATAACCGTCGGATCTCCATTCCGAATACAAGACCAGATCATCCTGACCACAGACACCAGTCTTACAGGGTGGGGGGCCCACGTTGGGCCCCAGATGGCTCAAGGCCTGTGGAGGGCGGAAGATCTATCGCCCATCAACATCAATTTCTTAGAGCTAAGAGCAGTTTTTCTGGCTCTACAGACATTTACACAGTTGGTTCAGGGACGGCACGTGTTGGTGCTCACGGACAATGTCGCGACCAGGGCCCACTTGAATCATCAAGGGGGTACGCGGTCACAACGCCTCATGGAGGAGACGAACAATCTCTTCAACTGGGCCGAACGTCATCTACTGTCCCTGTCGGCGGAGCACATTGCGGGAGTCAGCAATACGCAGGCAGACTGGCTAAGTCGGTCTACCTTAGACCCATCAGAATGGAGGCTAGAACCGAGCATTTTCCAACAGATGAGTGTCAGATTTGGAACCCCATCAGTGGATCTGTTCGCGAGTTCCCTGAACGCCCAGTTGCCAAGGTTCTACACAAGGTTTCCAGACCCGAGGGCGGAGAAGGTCAACGCCCTGTTGACACCCTGGCCCCCGGGATTACTGTACGCCTTTCCACCAACGAACCTGGTACAGAGGGTGGTGGAAAAGATCTTGAAGGAGAGAGCGGAAGTACTGTTGGTAGCCCCACACTGGCCTCGC
The DNA here is from genome assembly GCF_031021105.1 of Erythrolamprus reginae. NCBI lineage: Eukaryota > Metazoa > Chordata > Lepidosauria > Squamata > Dipsadidae > Erythrolamprus > Erythrolamprus reginae. The sequence continues at coordinate 204,284,648 of NC_091950.1, forward strand.
CGACTGTGGTTCTCCGACTTGGTGGCACTGTCGGTGTCACCCCCTTGGAGGATTCCGGATCAGATGATTGCTCTCAGCCAGGGGGATCTACAACATCCAGACCCCCAGTGGCTTCAACTAACCGTTTGGCACTTGAACGGCTCAGACTACAACAACTGAACATACCTGACAAAGTCATTGATACCATACAGGCCGCAAGACGCCCCTCCACGTCTCGCATTTACCAAGCAACGTGGGCCGCCTTTTGTAAGTTTTGTAAACAAAGCCGAGTGAACCCTAGGACAGCGTCGGTGATCTCAGTCCTCGGATTTCTACAAGCGGGACTAGAGCGTGGGTTGGCGCCTAATACGCTTAAACGACAGGTGGCGGCCCTTTCCACCATGATACAAGTGGAAGGCATACGATCATTAGCTTATCACCCGCTGGTGAAAGACTTTTTACGGGGAGCGTCGAACCAACATGCCCCGCCGGTTAGAAGATTTCCTTCGTGGGATCTCACGTTAGTGCTGAGGGCCTTAACAAAGCCACCATTTGAACCTTTAAGATCCATATCGATTCGCTTACTCTCCATAAAAACAGCCTTTTTAGTCGCCATCACGTCGGCAAGGAGGGTGTCGGAACTGGCCGCCTTGTCAGTTCGACCAGATCTCTGCACCTTCTACCCAGACAGGGTGATACTGAGATTGGACCCTTCCTTTATTCCGAAGGTGAACTCGGAATTTCACAGGAAACAAGAACTGTGTCTGCCTGATTTTTGCACCCACGGTAGCCATCCGTCAGAGTTAAGATGGCATAAGGTAGATGTCCGCCGTGTGGTCAAGATTTACATTAGACGAACGAGGTCGTTTCGGCGAACGGAGAGGCTGTTCATCGCATTCTCTCAAGGGAAGAAGGGACTTGGACTTTCATCTACTTCAGTCAGTCGTTGGATCAGGGACTGCATCGCAGAAGCATACAAGGCCCGAGACCAACCCGTACCAACGGGGGTGACTGCTCACTCTACGAGGAGTGCGGCTGCTTCTGCTGCCTGGGCCACACAGGCGTCCATAGATGATATCTGCAGAGCTGCCACGTGGGCAGCTCCCTCGACCTTCATAAGGCATTACAAGTTGGACTCCTTTGCTTCGGCTGAGGCAGCATTTGGGAGACGTGTTTTACAACGAGTTTGTGTTTCTCCAACGTCCCTGACAAGACCTTCTCCCTCCCATGGGCCGTAAATCTCTGGTATATCCCATGTTGGACTCTCCTTCCAGATGCAATGGAGAAGAACCGTTGTACCTACCTGAACGGTCTTCTCAGTGCACTGGAAGGAGAGTCCAAACCCACCCAGTATGATGAAGGGTGCAGGGACGCCGGAGTGGGCAGTTGAACCAGTTGAATCAGTTATTAGTTGTTGATAATAAAATTGGTTATCCTCTTTTTTATGCTTCGTTTTTAAAACTGGCTCATGGGGAGAGCAGAGGGGGCGGTGCTCAATTAATATGTATAAATTAACTCAGTCTCTACCAATAGGATTGGAGTAATACCCATGTTGGACTCTCCTTCCAGTGCACTGAGAAGACCGTTCAGGTAGGTACAACGGTTCTTTCATAAGCTTCCAAAAACTGCTTTATCCTCATTGGTCGGGGACAGAAATCACCCACATCAGTTACATCTCTGTCCCCTTTACCTAGTTTAAATGCCTGTCCAAAAAAGTTCTGAATTCCTCACCGAGTACCTGGGTACCTCTGTATGATGGATGCAAACCATCCCTCTTAAACAACTCCCTATTAGACCACCTACTGACATCATGACTTACATAGCCAAAACCTTCAGCTTTACACCACTGCTTTAACCACACATTAAACTCTATGATACACGTTGTTTTATCCTCTTGGCCACAAACCGGTAACACCTCTGAGAAAGTCACTGAATCTGCTATTTTACCCAGCTCCACACTTAGACATTGAAAATCTCTTTTTACTACATTGACATTTCTCTGGGACAAATCATTTGTGCCAAGATGCACCACCACATCAATGTTATTACCTTTACTCACATTCTGATAACTATGATATGCGAAACTGACTAATCCACTTGCCAGAAAAATAATCTATTTGCAACTTTAGCCTCTGTGAATCATTCTTTCTAATGATTTCAATGTCATTTTTCGTAGCCTTCAAATACCTGCTAATCTTATTTTAAATTAACATTTAGGCTGTTATGGTTATATTTGGAAATAATAATAATAATAATAATAATAATAATAATAATAATAATAATAATAATAAATATCATTATAAATTTATTTATTTATTTATTTATTTATTTATTTATTTATCTCCTTCCTTCTTTCCTTTCCTTCTTTCCTTCCCTTCCTTCCTTCCTTCCTTCCTTCCTTCCTTCCTTCCTTCCTTCCTTCCTTCCTAAGCCGCCTACTCCCAATGGGGCTCAGGGCGGCTTACAACTATATAAAAAAATATAATACGATATAAAAGAAGTTACATATTAAATTAAGATGATAAACCCCATTGTAAAACATACAAGACAACAGTCTCCTCAACACACACGCATACCACTCATACACATATATTTTGGCCTCTGTGTAGTATTAGTTTTCTTGCCCTTGCTCTTGGTGAAAATATTCATGGCTGGTTTTTCATGTTCTCAGATAGTCTGTCTGAATTTTGTGATGTAATTATACTCTTGGAATCTCAAGGAAAAGAAAAAAGAAAAGTATTTGTTAATATCTTTTTTCCCTCTCTGAAAGGATAACTTCTTGAGAGGAGACAGCTGTCGTAAAGTTCAACACCAGCAGCAGAAGAAACCCAGGAAAAAAACAAAGCCCCCGGCGCTTACCAAAAAACACAAGAAAAAGAGAAGACGGGGGCCCCGGCGCCCCCAAAAGCCAATTCCTCCTGCTGTACCCCAAGGAAACCTTATTATGCCCACCAGCATCTCACTGCCAATGGAGTTAGCTCATATACGGTCAGTGCCCAAATCTGAATAAATATACAGCACATTTATTTATCATACTTATTACATTATTTGTTTCAGAATACAGGTAGGCCTCACTTATTGACCACTTGTTTAGTGATTTTTCAACAGTACTGAAAAATGAGACTTACGAGTGGCTCTTAAAGCTCCATCCATTGTATCCTGCTTGCAGACTCATGATTGCAATTCGAGTGCTTGACAGCTGGCTTGCTTTTACAACAGTTTCCATTTGCCATCTTTACAATTGATAAGCAACATCAATAAGGAAGCCGGCAGGAAATTGCAACTTACAGTTGTGTGACATCACACTTAATGACTCACGGTGGTTTGCTTAAAAACTGCAGATAGAGCTGATATCTTCAGTTGTCACAGTCATGTGGCATTTCACTTAATGCCTGTGTCAATGAGTTGCTGGTTCCTATTGCAATTGTTAAGTGAGGACCCCCTGTACTGGAAAAGACAGAACTGTAGTTATGCAGCTATTACCAATATATATCTGGACAGGGAGTCTCTACTCACAGTCACTCATGCCCTTATCACTTCAATGCTCTCTACATGGGGCTACCTTTGAAGAGTGTTCGGAAACTTCAAATCATCCAGAATGCAGCCCTGCGAGCGGTTTTGGGACTTCCAAGGCATACCTGTACAGTGGTACCTCTACTTAAGAACGCCTCTACTTAAGAACTTTTCTAGATAAGAACCGGGTGTTCAAGATTTTTTTGCCTCTTCTTAAGAACCATTTTCTACTTAAGAACCCAAGCCCAGAAAAAAATTTCCAGGAAATTTTAGAGTGGCACAAAGGCCTGGCCAGTTTCCTGCCATTCCCCCTTTAATCCCAGCCATCTCGGGCTTTTCTGGGCTGCCAGAGGAGCCTTTTGCTGGCGCTTAAGGAGTCTTTGGCAGTCCAGAGCGAATGAAGCATTTTCCTTTCTCTGGGTGCTTGGAGAGGGAATAAACCTCTGCCAGGGCCCAGAGAAAAGAAAAACTCCTTTCGCTCTGGGCAGCCGAGGAGTCACCACAGCGAAGGAAAGGTGCCAGCTACAAAGTGAGGGAGTGGAGAGGGAAGCCCTTCATCATGGGAAGGAAAAGGCAGCAGGTAGCAGTAGCAGCAGCCAGTGTATGGGAGGCAGCGTATGGGAGGCAGCCTCATGCCGGGTGTATTGGAGACGCGTGCTCCTCCTCGCCGCCTTAGAGTCCCTCTTTTTTTTTTTTTAAGTCTTAAAGTTTTGGATTTTTTTGATTCCCCTCATCTCACCTGGAACAAATTAAGTTCTTAAGTAGAGGTACCACTGTATTTCTCCAGCACTCCACGACTGCATTGGCTGCCAATTGATTTCGGGATGCAATTCAAAGTGTTGGTTATGACCTATAAAGCCCTACATGGCATCGGACCAGATTAACTCCGGGACTGCCTTTTGCCGCATGAGTCCCAGTGTCCGGTTAGGTCCCACATAGTTGGCCTTCTCCAGGTCCCATCAACTAGACAATGTCGCTTGGTGGGTCCTAGGGGAAGAGCCTTCTCTGGGGGCCGTGGCCCTCTGGAATCAGTTCCCCCCAGAGATTCACACTGCCCCCACGATCTTTGCCTTCCATAAAAATTTAAAGACCTATCTATGCCGCCAGACTTGGGACCTTTAGACCCTAGCCCTCTGGCGACGAGTGTAGTATGTCTTGCTGTGTGAATGGGAATGAATGATTTAAGGTTTTTAACGTTTTTAGCTATATTAATTGGATTTTTTAGATATGTATATTGTTTATTGTTTTGATATGTTGTGAGCCGAGCCGAGTCCTCGGCGAGGGGCGGCATACAAATCCAATGAATGAATGAATGAATGAATGAATGAATGAATGAATGAATTAATTAATTAATTAATTAATTAATTAATGAACAAGACACATTCATATGTTTATGTGGTTAATGATTATGGGTTCTTAATGGTACTGATAGTGCCTCAGTTTATTGAGATGTAAAATATAGCAACCTTGGTGTCATGCAACAAACTCCTAAAATGTTACAAAACAAACAAGTATTTTCACCGACATGTATTAGTCATGAAAGCAATCATTGGAGTGATTTTTGATGCTCTACATTTCTTCTGGATAGAAACTACTATATTTATCTCATTGTTTAGTCTTAAATTCAAAGATAATTATTTTTCCATCAGTTCTTATGACTTTCTCCTTCTCATTTAACTTGGAGAAGTTAAAATAATACCACCTACTAGCACTTGAAACTGCATTACAGCTGATATTTTAAAAGTGGCATTCATTTCTCTTCTCCTGATAATGTGCAATGTGCTGTCTGAGTTAAAATCCCAGTACATGATCACTAGAGGTCCCGTGTCTAACAAGGAAAGCTATTTGGACCCATGCTGCAAATGGTTATGAGTGATGTGTGTGTCCCACGTCCCTATTTTTTTAAAAACATGCCATATTTGTACCTGCTTCTTCTTAAAGCTATATTTAAATTCCTCTTGTCTAGTGATAGGTGTGGCTGATAGTGTTTCAGTTTCTGATACAAATGTAGGCAGTGGTTTTTTCTGTGTCAATCTTTAGTTTAGCAGGCTTTCAGCTCTGATGTCAGCACATTATTGGGGAAAAGAGCGTGTGCATATTATTGGGAAAAAGAAGAGAGCGATGGCATCTTTTCCTGTCAAAAGCATTTTCTAATGTTAGGATTCTGGTGTGGTCATATAAGTTCCTCTTTTCTCTTCATGGATTTAAACTGTTTAAAACATATGAAAAGATGAACAGACTGTTTCACCATAGCTGGGTGATCTTAACTGGATCTGGTTCTCCACCAAACCATTTGACTACTTTCCTTGTGTCTTAGGAGTCCCTCCACACCTGAGCTGAGTACAGATGAGCTGCCAGATGACATTGCCAATGAAATCACAGACATTCCACATGACCTGGAATTGAATCAGGAGGACTTCTCTGATGTCCTACCACGACTGCCTGATGACTTGCAAGATTTTGATTTCTTTGAAGGTATCTTCTTTTGTTTCTACACAACATTCCATGCTAACAGAAGGTGCCACTCAAAGCTCAAAGTAAGATAAAAGGGTGACTTGACATTTTGGAACTAGTTACATGATTTCAAAATCAAAATATATTGGAAAAACTGCTGAAAGATTGGAATGAAATAAGTAAATGGCTCAAGGTTTGTTCTACTGTTGCATGGCAGATATATGCTACTTTTCCCTACCTGAAACAAATTAGCTTTCAAGCAATGTGATTTTACTACACTGGTCTTTTTTGCCTCACAAAACCATGTTATATTTTCCTCCCATTTTAAAATGTAGTTTTAATAAGGAACTGTATCTAAAGGGATTTTAACAATATTAATGATATGCGGCTTTTTATTTTTTCATTTATTTGAAGGTTTCAGGTTCATTTGCTGATTTTGTTATTTATAACGATATGTTGAAGTTTATGAATGAAAAGAAAGCTACGTTTTAAAAAAATGCAGCTCTGAATAAAAATTAATTGCAACTGTCCACTGTGAATCTTACAAGTTTGTTATTACAGAAAACTGTCTTCCTTGAAGCACATTTCCCCCTTCGGTGTACTTAACCATGGTAATAAGAACTTTCTCCAAGTTCTTCTTTTTATCTCCCCCATTTCAGAAAGGTGGCAAGCACTAGTAGGTGGAAAGGCTTTTTCAATCATGGCTTATTTCCCCAAGGAGGTTTGCACCAGCATTACAATTTTCCCTTAACTATTACTAAAGTGTCACTTTGGAATCTGGATTTTCTTTTAAATTGTCATTGAATGTAATGTTTTTTAATATATATTGTTCTGCTGTCTTACTTAATTTTTATTCAAGGACTTCATACATTTTATTTAATATTAACTGCATGCATAATTTTTTGCAGAAAAAAGAAAGATATAAATTGAATAAGTAAATCAGAGATTAGTATAGATATTGCATGGATTGTTAAATTAGTGAGAATTAAGTGCATTTTCTCTTTTATCCCTTTATATGTCAAAATGTTAGTCTAAGTAGATCTGGCAAAACTGTTTTTGTATACTGCTTCCTGAGAATTAACTACCGGTATCCTTATTGTTAACAGTGAAAGCCAGTATGATATTCTGTTGGTTTAATTTAGGTTCTAGACCTTCCCTGGGCATGGAAACCAACTGGGTGACTTTGGGACAGTCACTCTCTCTCAGCTGTAGACCGGAGAACTGGGGTGGGTAGGAAATCTGTCTACTAACACTCTGATCTTGATTGGCTTCCTATTTACACAAAAAGAATATTTTCATTTGGTAAATCATGGAGGCTCATCTTTTGCAAACCCCATATTTTGGAATTACCTGCTACAATTGGTTGACATCTCTGTTGCGTTAAATATTTTAACAGCTTAAGGTATATGGAGGAGAGAGGCTAATTTTATATTTGTTTGTTGCTTGTTTTGATGAAGGTAAAAATGGGGACCTCCTCCCTACCACTGAAGAGGCAGAGGAACTGGAACGGGCCTTGCAGGCTGTAACTTCTCTTGAGTGCCTGAGTACTATTGGTGTGCTCACTCAAACAGACGGTGTACCAGTTCAGGAACTATCGGACAGAGGAATAGGGGTGTTTTCCCCAGGTGCTGAAACTTCAGGAATTCAATCTTTGAGCCGAGAAGTCAATGCAGATCTAGGTGAGCTGCTGAACGGGCGCATAGTGCACGATGACAATTTCTCTAGCCTGGACCTTGATGAGAACTTGCTCCGTTCTGCTACCTTATCCAACCCATCTACGCCCCTGGCAGGGCAGATTCAGGGGAAATTCTCTGCCCCAGCCAACGTTGGCCTTACTTCGGCTACTCTGATAAGCCAGAGTGCGCTTGGGGAGAGAGCCTTCCCAGGACAGTTTCAAGGACTTCACGATGGCAGCCATGCCTCCCAGAGGCCACACCCTGCCCAGCTGCTAAGCAAGGCAGATGACCTAATCACCTCACGACAGCAATACAGCAGTGACCATTCACACTCCTCACCCCATGGAAGCCATTACGACAGCGAGCATGTGCCATCACCTTACAGTGACCATATAAGGTCCCCCAGTTCCACCTCTTATTCTAGCGATAATTTGGCAGCTACTTTCTCTTCTGAGATGCCCATCATAGCACAGCATCTGCTCCCATCGCAACTGGAGGTGCCGCTTAGTGGGGTGGTGAATCCCAGAACTCACTGGGGGAGTCTCCCTGTAAACCTTGGTGACCCTTCTCCATTTAGTAACCTGCTTGGTGCAGATGGACACCTCCTTTCCACTTCCCTGTCTACACCGCCTACTACATCGCACTCAGAGACCACCCAGCCTGCCTTCGCCACCGTGACCCCCAACAGCTCCAGCGTGCTTCCGGGGTTGCCGCAGACCAGTTTCAGTGGCATGGGTGCTGCATCATCGGAACTCATGGTCTCCACTTCTCCTAAGCAGCAGCTCCCACAGTTCAGTGCAGCCTTTGGCCACCAACTAAGCTCCCACAGTGGCATTCCCAAGGACCTGCAACCCAGCCACAGCTCCATAGCTCCTCCAACTGGCTTTGCAGTAACAGGTGCCACAGCTACGAGTACCAATAATGCATCAGCTCCCTTCACCACCTCCAGCTGAGTTTATCTGCCTGTGAATGACAGGCAACTTCGGTACCTTATGTAACCATCATTGCATCCGCCATCACCACCTTTTCTCTTCCTGGTTTTTTTCACCCCCTTCTTTTTACAGACTTTTTTTTTTAATTTAAAACAAAAAAGAGGGGCAAATGTCCTAATTCAGTACAGACCAGGGTTTTCCTGTTAAGCTCTGTTCTAATTATCCTATGTGCTGTTTTTGTATTGGTGCTCATTTATTTCTGGCAGGTTGCTGTACTTATCCAGTTAATACTCAGTTAGGGAATACAGCACAGATACTGGATGTAATTAATTTTAGTCAAAGAAAGGTGAAAATATATGTAATTGACCTTAGAATCAGAAATGAGAAGATACCTCAAATAAAACAAATGCAAGTTCCTAAGGTTCAGATTGGACTTTCAGACCCATTGGAATTTGGGGAGGAGAAGGAAGTTGCTTTATTTTTGAAGGTGTGGGTGGGATGAAAGTCAGCATTTTAATTTGATAACTGGGCACTATAGAATTAAGCCAAGACCATAATCCAGTTGTTAATTCTGTCAGCTTAACAAGTGGGCTCTTAACCTCTTCTGTGAGTTTAGAAGTGTGTTTGTGTGTGTAATTATATAGATGGATACATGGCAATTCTTTTCTTTCTTGTCTTGAAGAAGCTCCTCAAACTATTGACTGTTCCTACTAAGATTGAATGAATATATATATATATATATTCATTCATTTGAGTCTATTAAATAGAAGGAAGATTGTTTGAGCAAGTCAGATTGTAGTACTACATCATCATAATTTTTCCCAATCTTCTCATAATCCAATTTACGTATTCAGGATCTGTTTTGTTCTGTTCTGTTCTGTTTTGTTTTGGTTCCATCAAATCTATATATGTTAGAACTGGTGGAATTATTTTGCATAATAATTGCCAGCTACAGATATCTAAGACTCCTTAAATTTTCTACAGCAGTAGAGCACCTTCAATGTATTCATAATATTTTAGAAACAAGTAGGTATATTTTGGGAAATCAGGCATGGGAAAGAACCAACATTCCACACTGCTGAAGTTTTGTTTTTTTAAAAATTACATAAGGCATTATTTTGCTTTTTATCATTGCTTTCACTAATGTTGGATTGTTTTTAAGGTCAGGTATTCTGTTTGTATGTTTCATGCTTTTAATGCTGAAAACATGCAACCATCCAACTGTAAGGAGTTTGTCAGCCTAAGGCTGGCTTCTCTGTGAAATGTTATTTATCAATCACATTCATCATCATACCTACTTCTACCCCACCCCCACCAACACTTTGTATTTGTGATTTTGGTTCTTCAAAAAATGGAATTAGATTATGCATTTTACTTGTCATAAATTCAGATTTTTTTCAGTGGAGATAATCCTGCCTATCTGAAGTTCTCTCTCACCTTCATTTGGGGGGACATGGAAACAATGGCATGGCTTTCTTGAGAACAGCCTTTGTTATATGTTCTGGCCGAAGGTTTAAACTGTACATAATTGCATCTAATTTTATAATATATTTAAAAACATTGAAGAGAAAGCACACTTTAGTATGTTGTTTTTATTGGTTTTAGATTAGGAACAGAAGCTCTGGGTTTTCTTTGAGAGTGAACCAGCTATTTCCTGCAACAAATTTGGAATCCACTTTCACTGGTGCTCATGTGTAAAATCTGCCCCTTTGCTCTCAAACGTTTTGAGGAAAGAGTTTTCCAGGAATTCCCTGTTGATAATTAGAATGATTGCCTTCTTCCAAAAAAAGCTGTGCTTCTTATTATTCTGAAAAGATCAGGGAAGTTATGAGTTTGTCCTTGAAAAAAAAAAGTAAGTACCTAGAAAACACATTTGTGCTTTGAAATTTGTGAACTCTACCTTCTTTCCCTACATTGAAATTGACTTGTGTAATAAACATCTAAGTGTGATAAAAATAAATTTGTAATGTAAATCTTTTAAGTCCTATGAAGGAGCTGAAGTAAATATTTTAGTGCTTTGAAACATAAGGCACAATTGCCAGAATGCAATCTCTCCCCTCCAGGCCTTGTCTTTTTGCTGAAGAAAGTTTAAATTCCCCTTCATCCCTATTTTTTACAAAATCTGAAGAATTGAAATTATTTCCTCTTATTTGGGGGTATGATAAAATGCCCGATCAATACCAGTTGGTTGCTTTCTTCCCCATATCTGAAAAATGTAGTAGGATTGCCAGATCCAATGACAGGGGTATCCAGCACACCTTTCTCCTCATATGATCCTCTGAAAAGCTGCTTTTAAAAGTCAAGGGAGAGCAGCATCCACGGTCATAATGTAGTCAGTGGGAATTGGCCGATTGAAGTCTTTTCCTACCATCCTAGTTAATAAAGCTAACTAAAACTCTTCTGGGACACCTGATGTCATTCTCCTGAATATAACCCAGGGGCTGTGCTGGCATTACCTATTATGATAGGATGGTCCCACCCTTCCTCACACAGAGAAGGTTTGTGTTTCTATTCTTTCCCAGTACATGGGCAAAGGATAAATCCAGTCCATTTTGTTTCCATTTTTGAATATCCACAACAAATAACAAAGGTTATTTTTTGATGGTGAACTTAGCCTGCTTCTATTAACCAGAGTTTAAATAAATAAATAAATACAATAGACCCAAAGGGGAAGTTTCCCAAGGTATCTTGGGAACTTGCAAGTGGGAGATGGGAGCAAGGGAGGAGCCTTATCTCCTCCACCCCATCCTACCCAAGATCAGCCATGGTCCAATGGGGAGATTAAACCCAATAAGGAGAGAAGCCTTAATATTTGGGCAGGTTATAGGCTAGGCTGTCTTAGTGTAAATTAAAAACAGAAATTCAAGCTAGGGCTTCTGATTCCTTAAGAAATTATAATATCGTTGTTGATAACAGTGGATTCAGCAACATCTCTTGTTTCTCTTTATCACTGTTTGCTATTCTTAACTCTTGCTCTTGCTTATTCCATTCCCTCCAGCCAAAAAAAGCCCTACAGTTCAGAACAGTCAAAGTCTTCAAATGTATTTCAACCAAATACAAATTTTTCATGTTGCACTGCACATTGAATCTTGGGAATTTTCATTCATAGATTTAATTTTATTTTGCACATTTCATGTTTTCGTTGATTCCTTTTGTTTTTCTGTTAAAGGGCCTGAACTAGCATCCAGTTATATGATATGTGTCATAATCAGAATATATTTCATGTGTTGGTCAAGGCAGATAATATGACAGAGTAATATTTTTTAAATGGCATTTCCCTGAGAGGAAAAATGGCCCTTGAAAAGGAGGGACCAATTTTGCATCTTTTTGGCATGTTAAGAAAATAGCTTGAAAATAATGCTTTCTCTGAATTATGATGCTCATGAGAAAATTCCAAAATGTTTTTCTTCTTAACAATCAGTTTTTCTCTGATAAACAAATCGTGCAGTTTTTGTACATCAGTGTTGGAAAAAAGTTAACTGAAAAACAACTTAATTTATTTCTGTTGCAAATTGATCTGTATAAATGGTGCCTTTCTTCCCTTCTTTCTTTCTGCTGCTGTTCTGGTTGTGTGCCACTTAGCTTTCAAGTTGTCTCCAAGTGATAGGATTTCTAGAAATGCAAAAGAAAGTATTGTAGCCTCCTGAGCATTGCCACTGGAGGGCAGCAGGTAGAAAGGTTTTTTTCCTCACTGTAGGGAATCTGAGATTTATGGACCCCATAAGTAGTATCCAGTTTGACCTGAAATGTGTGTGAGAGAGAAAAAAACACTCAGGGCTTAAAAAAAAAAGAATGAAAAATAATTCTGTTATATTGCTAACATTAAATGTGCAAGCCTATATGTATATACACCTTTTCACACTCTAAGCATATGAACTGGATTCATATGTTGAGCTTGAACAACTAATGTATGTCTTTACCTTCTAGGACTTGTAGTCCATTATTAAATGTATAGGATGGTAATATTTCCAAATCCAGGAAGCGCACAACTGTATTGTGCCATAGACTGGGTTGAGTTATCTTGAAACAACCCTTGACTTGCAAAAAGAAAGTAAACAGGGAATGGATCTAGCTTGAAGAAGTGGACAATTAGCTTGTGTAATGAAATATCTGTTCTCTCGAGAGAATGGTGTTGATTGTGGACCACTTTCTGTGAATGGTGATGCTGATTACTAACCAGTTTGGGGCATGTCTCAGGGACTCCGTACAGAAATAAGAGCAGGTAAAGTATTTTTAAGCAAGTAAACTTTTCAGAAATACAGAATATCATCCAAGTATGAGCACTAGAAGGAAAAAGCCATGTTTATTTTTGCAGCTCATAAAGAGAGGTGTCTGTTTCTCTGTGTGTTAGCGTGTATGTATGCGCATATGGGCATCATTCTCCTCTAGAAATGGTGCTGAAGTCCAACATATACAATCTTTTCCTCTGCCGTGCTCAGCTTAAGTTCTCCCTCTTTGTCATACCAAGTAGATTCAGAATATCTACTGCAGGTTTTGGGTTTAAAAAAAAAATCAATAAAAGGTATATTAATTTATGCTTTAACATCACCTCATAAATTATTTATACTAAACGTTATTGACTGTAATGAATTATGCTACAAAGGTGTTTTAGCTATAAAATTATATGCATTTAAAAAAAAGCCCTACATCCCTCTCCCCTCCAATGAAGAATCTTTTTACACTGGATGTTTGCTGTGACAAGGTGTACAATTATTCTGTGCTATCTTACAGGTATAAATATAGAAATAAAAATATAAAACAAAGTGAAAGTGTTATCTTGTATTGCCAAACATTCTTCTTCTTCTTCTTGTCCTTCTGGCACTCTGATTTTTTTCTGCAATAATCTCTGTAACTCTGATGATGAGTTTTAGTTACAGGTTAAAAAAGAAATCAGAAGTTTTGCAGCTGAAAATTATGAAATGCATCCCAGTTTGCTCTGCAGTTTGGATGTTCAAATAGAACATCAGTCCTAGAACCCACAGTGTCTTCTCTGAGAATGTCATTCTTTTTATCTTCATTACAAAGGAATTCCCATTGTGGCTTATAAATAGAGAACCCATATATCGTGTGTGCATTTGTGATACGACATACATGGAACACACACAACCATATGTATGTATAAATACCCATTGAGGGAATTGTACATATGATATATGAATGTTTCTATAGTATGTGAGTCACCAATTTTATGCTGTTTCTAGAAAAAGATGGTCACTAATGGAGATGATAGAATGTATTGTGGAAATATGACTGCTAAATTGAAGTTCATTTTATGCTTTCCATTGTGCAAATAAGCATATGGGTTTTTTGGCTTGTTTCAAGGCTAACTCTACCATCATGTTTTCTCATTTCTGTTTTTAGAATCTAATTGTACTGAGCCCTGTTAAAATGACAGAAAATGCTGTATTTCCAATATGGCCTTTTAACATAAATAAATAGATAATACGTTAATGGGATGCTGATTAAGGAGAATTTAAGGTTTTCTGCATATGATAGGAACACCGAATGTGGGAATCAGCTTTGCAAATTTTAGAACAGTTTTCCTGCCTCTGATTTTGGAACAATATACTTAGTTTTTTATTTTGCATATGCAATGTGGCTTCTTATCTTCATATTAGCTTTTCACACAAATATACTGTACTTGTGAAAAGATGCTTGAAAATCTTGATTGGTGGCTTTTATATAGAAATAATACAACTTTTTACTCCCAAAGATAGCCACTCTGATAATTATTTTAAATACTGTTCACTTTGTATTTTGAAAGGAATGGCTCTATTCTCACTTGGCTCAGTGCAAATTTAATTCTGACTTGCCTTCCTTTGGCCTATTACCCATCTCCCCACTTTATTTTGACTAAGCACTGACCTTGACTACAACTACAGCTTATCTAGATTTTCCTCCTGAATAAGATCTGGACTTATTTTAAGCATCATTTCAGGTTCTGATTTAAGCATACTTTTCTTTAGCCTTATTAACCACAGATAGCAGCTGAGTTAGAGCATCAAGTGAAATTATAGCATTGCACAAACCCCTTCCCTTCATGACAAGGACAACTCTGAGGAAAGAAGGAGGAGAAGGAGAATAGACATCTCAGTCTGCAAACCCCCAAGAAAACATTAAAACCATATTTTCAAATTGTATTGTTGGCAATTTGCTTTTACCAAATGTCTAAGGTTTTCACTTCTCAGGAGTCAGGGATGTAGTAACAGAAAGTGAGAGGAGATGAACTAAGCCGAAAAACTCTGAAAAGAGCTAAGCATTCCTTTGTGTTATTAAAGGTTCACCAGTGGGTCAGGCCAAATCACTATCTCCACCATACCTTCTTGCCTGCAGGACCTACTAGTGAACTCCTTTGGTCCCCAGCCTCCATTTGGAGATTGAAAAACCTCACAACCACAATCAATTACTTCTTTGGGGATTCCTCTGATTGGGATGGCAGTGCAAAGGGATTTGGAGAGGATCTCTTGTTCTGCAATGTGGAAAAATTGTTGAGAGAGGCAATATTTTGCTTATATTGGCTAGCAGGGTATCTGCACCAGTCTTTCAGAGTAGATAAGGGACCAATCCCAAATATTTTTGTTTCTTTCCTTTCTCATGTGGATGATATATGAACAGCAATATCCAAATTTTAAGGAGCTCTGCCTTCAATGCTGTGTGTTGTGTTGTGTCGCTATAAAAACCACGTCATTTACATTAAACCTTTCCTTCCTAATTTATTTTGTTGCACATATTTCCATCATACTGTTTATTGAAGAAAAGCTTGCATTTCAAAATAGATTTTATAAATCAGCTTTTATATTATACACACACAGAGAATTGGCTGATTCTCCTCACTGGTTGTTTTTTCTTCCAAGTATGTTTTAGGGAAATCTTTCTTTGTACATATGCATGCAATGTGAAGGGGGAATTGTGGGTTGCTAATAGTCTTTGCTTCCTATTCGTAATGAAAATGGGAAGTACCAGAGTAAATTTATTTATGGAAAAGAATAGACTTATGTGTATATGTGTACAGAGAGAGATATACCAGATGTGGCAGCACTTTGCTGAATGTGGATTTGCCCTTTTATACAAACACGTAACATTAATGTGAGATTTTTCAATTTAAAATATGTGCATATTTGCATCCATATGCTAAGTATACATCTAGGGCAGACATACAAAATATATTAATTGAGTACATGTTTGGGGGAAAAATCTGTGTGAGAAGGTGAAATTGTCATTACATCTGAGAGGTTTTGATGATTTAGTTTGCTATTTGTTATACTGTTTTTGTTAACATAGATTCCTTTAGCATGTTGGCTTTTGTTTCTAATAAAAAAGTCTTCTACAATATGATTTTGGCCCATTTCCTCTCACTTGAAGAGTTGAAGTAAATTATTAACCTCTCTTTTGGTACTTAATAATTTACCAGAGTTTGTTCAAACCTTTCTTGGCTGGAGGAGAACTCCTACAGTCAGAGCTAACCATTCCTTGATGCTCATCCTCAGTTTCTTTAAACAGATTATTTGGTGGTCAGTTACTTACTCTGAATTCCTTTCTTGTTTATTATATCAAACAGAAACTCTTGATTTGGTTTTTTTTTTTGTCATTTTCATTTCCACATGTGACAAACAAATCCCAGATCTTTGTTTTATCTTTACATTCCTAGTTCTTAAAATTCCTAACCTTCTGATTATCAGAAAACCTGAAAGGTTGATGTTTCATGGAGTTTAATTGCTATTAAAATTGTTTTGAAAAAGATAGATTGGATTGGATTCAGCCAAAGGTTTGCTTATGTAACACAAACACAAGCCTGCACCTGGTTGACTTCAGTGCACACAATCAGCTACATAATAAGGGTTTCAACTGATTGCTGAAAAAGGTTAATTTTCCATAGATAAGGGAGGAGATGTGAGGAATTTTTAGACCACTACTAGTTGTCTTGTTACATGATGAAATATTTGATGTGTATTCCCTCATAATCCCTATTCTTTCAGATCTGAGTTAATTTTGAGCCTAGGAATCTTATCAGAACTAGATACCAGTAATATAGAAACTCTGTTGAAATTTAAGCTCAGCCTGTCATTTGGTCTTCAGAATCCAAAATGTCCCCATTTTAACAATAATAATAAATGATGGAATCAATTTGTTTCCCTAACATACTATCCTCAATATCCATGAACAATTCAAGAATTGGTATTTGTAGGGCTAAATATTTCTGTATATGGTTGCATATGTACATAACACACCTTCAGGGCATAAGTAAATAGGTATAGATATAGATATGTATGCAATATATATATATTATATATTTTCTCATTCCACTCTGCATTCATGAATGTGAAATAGAGTGTAGACCATTATATGAATTTTGGTTCAGTTTTGACATTTAGCAAACTGCTGTCCCCTCTGGTGTACTTAAGCTGCACTCTGCAGTTATATGTCATAAATGAAATAAAAATATTTATAATACTCAAAAGCCATTTGAAATTGTCTTTTAGCAAAAAGAGATCCATTTATTAAATGGTGCCCTATATCGGATAGGAAAGGTGCCTCTTCCTAAGTGTGGGATATTGATGATTGTAATGTATTGCCTTTTCCTTTTAATCTTATTTTTAAATTTGTAAAGGTTTGCATTTTCTGCAAACCACTTCCCCACAATCACCATGCTTCCATCACTTTGCATTTGATTCAGCTGGTGTCATGGAGGAGGAGGTGCATACTTTGATGCCTCTGCAGGAAAAAAAACAATATTGCCTCATTGTTCTATCATAATGAATCATCTTTTTATTCATTAAGAAAGTTCTTCACTGGGAATTACTGTTTTCAAAATAATTTCTCAAACTTTTGTTACTTATTGGGGAGGGTGGGGACTGGGAAGAGAATTTTATAATACATATCATTTATGTAACTCTTTGTTGTTGTCCGAACTGAATTACTGCATTCAGGTACAGAATGTGGAGAAATGGATGAATTTAAAATATGTGTAGGTTGAGCAAATCCAGATACTAGATAAAGTTGGAAAAGAAGAAACCATCAAATGGATTGAATGCCAGTCAAAAACAATCATAATGTACATTCTGTTTCAAGCCTAAGGGGGCATTTTGTGTCATTTTAAAGGCAAGGTAGATCTGCTTCATAACACAGAATTATTATGAAAATTATTTGTAAAACAGGGAAGAGGCTGCAGTGAGAAAGCCAAGGCATTGTGGAAAGTACATCTTGCTTGTGTTAATTTGTGGCCACCTGAGTGATTGCACAGTGGCAAGGATTCAGAGGTTTCATTCAGATGTTGTTCCCATCTCAGTACTCTGGTTGCATTTTTCTTCCAAGTACATTGTCTTAAAAGCAAAGGAAATCTTTTTAAACAAAGCTTAGGATCTTACAGGGGACGTGAGCAAAGCTGATATAGACAAGAAAGCCACTACGGCATCCAATCTCTGGATAAACATGGGGAGGTAGGGACAATCAAGAACATTAATTGTATCCCAGTATGTCCCAGCATGCATAGAGAAAACCAAGTTTTCACACATTTACTGCTGGAAAGTTTCAAGGCAACATCCTACATGGAGGTGAGATTGATACTTGTAATTTCCCTTTAAATCAAAAGGCCACATTTTCCTCATATTCTCAATGAATGTATTGTATTATGTTTTTTTTTAAAAAAAGACTCAAAAATTGTAAGAGGGGTCACCTTTGGTTAACTAGTCCTTGTTTAATTGGGTTAAGGGTTTTTTTTGTATAGAGAAGTTTACATTTTTATGTATATTCTTGTGTAAAAATGTAATATGTGTATAAAACACTGTATGTATTATCTGTATATAGTGTGAGAAAATGATTTTTCCCTTTCTTTTGGATGTATTAATAAATCTTGCTGTGAAGAAGCCTTTGTTTATTTAATTAGGATAACATTATCAGCTGAAGGTATATTGTTCTATATTGCAATGCATAGTGAGCGTACATTGTGCATACAAAACAGCCTGCATAAATGATGATATTGTCTAAACCAGGGGTAGGCAAAGTTGGCTCTTTTATCACTTGTAGACTTCAACTCCCAAAATTCCTGAGCCAATCTACTAGCTGAAGTTGAAATCCACATGTCATAGAAGAGCCAACTTTGCCTACCCTGGTCTAGAGCTACCATGTTTTCCCGAAAATAAGACTTTGTTTTATATTATTTTTTGAACCCTGAAATAATCACTTGGCCTTACTGCCATGCATTCAAAAGCCTCATTGGTCTTATTATCAAGGGATATCTTGTTTTGTGGGAAATAAGGTATTTATCTAATTTTGAGAACATAATATTTGTGTCTCTTTCAAAAGGCAGATTTCTGGCTGTCAAGAGAAGATCTTAACACATAGGTAAATGTTATGTACTTAAACAAGTGTTTCATAATGCAAGACTGATTAACTATGATAGCTATTAAGAGATTAATTTAATTTACGGTAATTTAATTTATAAGCTGCCCAACTCCTTTTGGATTCTGGGTGGCAAACAACAATGTAAACATTATAAAACAGACTATAAATAGCAAAAAACCAGTATAAAATATAAAATCCCACAACATTCGTTCAATAAACACATTAATTTCTTCTGTCTGGAGCTGAGTAGCATAGCTCAACAGCCCCAGGCCTGCCAGCAAAGTCTGGATCCAGCCTTGTGTCTCCTCCCTACTGGCCGAGACCAGCCAGGAGGGGCACGTGTCCACTAAGCAGTGGAGGAACTCGCAGTTCCCGTGGTCTTGTCCACTTCATCAGGTGTCACATGCTCAAACTTGTCTCACACAATAGGATTAAGACTTGCTCCTGTCATCTCAGTCGATATCGCCCAGTTGGAGTCCATGTCCATCTGAATCTGAGTGACTTTGTTTGCAAGAAATGGAACAAATTCCTTAGCTCTACCCTGTAAGGACTCATCCGCTCCCTCCGTATTAAGAAGGGAACGGCTCCCCCTAAGCAGGGTGGCAGAGTGAGATTCTTTGGACAGAATAAGAGTGGAAATATGGAAACATTTTGCCGTCTGAATCGTCACTAGATAAGTCCTAATAAAGGTTCTTAATAATGTCTAGTTGGTTTCAGATTGACTTAGCCTTCCATCCTTCCAAGATCGGTAAAATGAGAATCCAGATTGTTAGGGGCAAAGTGAAAACTTCTTAGAGGGTGTTATGAAGCATTATGAACTGGTATATAAGTCTATTGCTATTATGATTACCAGGAAAAGAAGTGAAGTGAAAGACTTGAGTTAAGCTGAACTCCTGGGGGTATCACATCAACTGAGAGCAATTTGAAGATCCAAGGTAGAAGATAGGATAGGAAAAGGATAACTGTTTTGATTTGTAATGTCTAGAAATTTAAATGCTACTGTACTTATGTGTTTAAAATTAAAAACATTTTTAAAAAAAAGAAAGAAAGAAAGAAAAGGAAAAGGATAGGACGATTAGGAGAAGTGAAAATAGCTATGGATAAACTATAGAAAGCAATCTTTTTTTTTAAACAAAGCCTGACCACTTTTAGAGTGCGATCACTAAAAGGAAACTTGTTTTATTTTATTAAATCTCTACACTGCCCACCTTGTCTCAGTGAGCTGAAAAAAATTCTTAAAAGCTTGTTTTTGCAAAATAATGGCTGCAGGTTGTTCATTTGCTGTACGTTTGGGACTGGTTGAAAGGCTGGCCCAGCCAGCTATCTGTGATCTGTGAAAATAAATTAATCTTTACCATTTAATGTAGAACTTTAATAAATGAACATACTTCATTTATTGATTAGCCCGATTGTCAACATCTCACTCAGACAGCATAGCATGGCTGTGATCAATCCACAGCATCAATGGTTAGTAGCTAGGTCTAGAAGTAACTAGATCCAAAGAGAGGTCTCTGCTTGTACCAGCTATCTGGAGAACCTCCATTTGAAATATGTAATGACAGCTTTATTCTGTATATTTTCTTTCAATCTGCCCATTCAATCTCACCTCATCTTTGCAGCAAGTGAAAGGACCTTCAGCTGCATTTCAAATATATGAGCCATGGTGGTGCAGTGTTTAGTGTGCCATACTTCAAGCTACTTCTGCTGATCACAGGCTGCCAGTAGTTTGGCAGATCGAATCTCACCAGGCTCAAGATTGACTCAACCTTCCATCCTTCTGAGGTCGGTCGAATGACCCAGATTGTTGGGGGCAATGTGCTGACTCTGTAAACCCACTTAGAGAGGGCTATAAACCACTGTGAAATGGTATATAAGTCTAGGTGCTTATTGTTATTGCTATATCTCTTAACTTGAAAACTTTTGGACCGAGCTTGTCAGTCATCCCACCCTGGTCAGTTAGGAAAGAAAGACTCCTGGCCCATGATTAGCCAAAAGTATATGGTTACAGAAAAGGGAAAGCAGGACCTGAGGATTTTGCATACAAAAGATACAATTAACTTTCCCTTGCCCCCGACCTGCCCCTCCCCCTCCCCAGGTTATCAGTCAATGTCTAATCAGAGGTTAACAAATCATTTGGAAAACAGTCCCTGTCTTCCTGTGTTCATCAGTTCTGCATTCTTTTGGTGTAACCTTGAGACTGCTGATGTTTCCCAAAGGACGGTACTGCTTGGTTTTGTTTCCTCTGAGTTGTCTCCCTCTCCCCCTATCTCCCAGTGCTCCCTCTCCCAGTTACCTATGTCAGGCTGACACCTTGGCTAAGTCCATGGCTTAGCAGAATGGCAGCCATGACAGAGCTTGTTATATACAACAAACTGATTTTGGATGATCAGAAATGATCATGGAATGACATTAATGCTGTCTGAACAGTGAGATTCCGGATTCAGATCTATATTCTCCCGATAGGTACACTTTACGCCAGCCGGCAATGTACTGATGCAACTTCAGCAGCTTTGTGATATGAATTAGGTGGGTTATGGGATGTGGCAAGATACTGCATTCTCTGCAAAATGGGAGAGGGCGGAGAAAACAGTCCTGCAGTAAGGAATTTCTAATGAAATCACACTGCAGCAGAGTTGGCAGCACGAGAGGGAAAATGGTACTTTCAGCTGTCATCCCTTGAATAGGGATGCTAATGCTGTTTCTGTTATTTAAGCTCTTAGCCTGTAATCATCCCATTTCTTGCCAGACAGGAAGTATCTCCAGTTTTATTAATATTATTGCTGAATTTGTAGTTTTTGAAAAGATGCTGAATTGACATCCTTGGGCTTTGACTAGCATTTATTAAATAAATAGGACAGATTTATCATCTTCCATATACAAGACTGCCAGTAAGCAGCAACCAATATTCTTGCTGGAAAAAATATTTTTTTATTTTGCACCAAAATCCAAATTCTATGAAAATAAGAAATAGTAAACTAACTTTATGGTATACAAAAAACATTAGAATCCTGTACTTGTTCTGAGCCAATACAGGAAGTTTGTAAAAATAATTTAATATTTCAGCCCAATGTTTCTGATAATAAATCAAAACCAGATCCCTTCGGCTTTGGCCAAGATTAGAAAAAAAACCTCTATGCCAAGAAAGTTCCATTAAAAATCCAAGAAGATCAGGAATGCCCTACAGACACATTTGTTTCTGTAACTTTCCAGGTTTGTGGGTAGGGAGGGGGCACAGATCCATTTGTGCTAGGTGTTGTGGGGAGACGGTAGTCATTA
Source organism: Erythrolamprus reginae (assembly GCF_031021105.1). NCBI lineage: Eukaryota > Metazoa > Chordata > Lepidosauria > Squamata > Dipsadidae > Erythrolamprus > Erythrolamprus reginae. The sequence continues at coordinate 204,306,819 of NC_091950.1, forward strand.
AATTTGTAGCTACTGGAGGTATGTTGTTATAAAAAGTATGGGTAATCAGAAATGGACTTCTTTTGTAGACGCCTGTTGCTGGGTTGTCACTGGTTAGAGTTTTAGACACTTGTAAACCCATTCAAAATCCTATATTGGTGTGGGATCTGGAAACCTAAAGAAAATGCATGTTGTCTGATGCACCTGCTGATCAATTGAGATGCACTGGAGATGCTCTCTTGAAAGTCCTGCAACGTGATATGTGGCAACTCACAGGAAGCCATTCTCGATACAGTAATCCATCTGTCTTCTAGTATAGCTAGCTGGCACCATGCCATTTAACTTTCCAGCACTGGTCTAAAATGCAGTGTATAGCGGGGTCTTTTCTGTTAAACAAACAATGTATTTCTGATCCAGTTTTGTCTGGTACTATGGTTTCAAGTTTTAATAGTTTTACTTAAGGTTTGAATGGTTTTTTAAAAATACTTATTTTTAAAGAGGAAAACAAGGGGAAAAATTAAGGAAAACAAGAAAAAAAAATTCTGTCTCTGCCTCCCAGCAATTTGCCTCCCAGCAAACAGCAAACAGTACATATGATATACTGTACACTGTTTCCTGTGCATTTTTGTGCATGTGTGCCTGACCCATAGAAATAGCAAAGAACTAGAAAAATGTACTCTATGGCAGTATATTAATGCCAGAAAATTTTCTTAAATGTAGTCACACTAACTTCCCCCATGTATTTAAATAGATCTATTCCAAACATGTCTAAGTCTGGGTTTAACTCAGCTGCCTTATTTTAATATTAAATAGGACACTTCTACATTTTAGATTACAGTGTTCCCTCGATTTTCGCAGGTTCGAATTTCGCGGATAGCCTATACCACGGTTTTTCAAAAAAAATTAATTAAAAAATACATTGCAGGTTTTTTTCTATACCATGGTTTTTCCCGCCCGATGACATCATACGTCATCGCCAAACTAATAATTTTTGCAAATAAATAACAAAAAAACTAATTATTGTTAATAAATAATTATGTTTATAAATATCAGGATCACTAAGTGTCTTATTCAATGGTGAGTACCAGTAATAATGGTGAGTAAATGGTTGTTAAGGGAATGGGAAATGGTAATTTAGGGGTTTAAAGTGTTAAGGGATGGCTTGTGATACTGTCCATAGCCAAGAATGGTGTATTTACTTCCGCATCTCTACTTCGCGGAAATTCGACTTTCGCGGGCGGTCTCGGAACGCATCCCCCGTGAAAATCGAGGGAACACTGTATACTTGTACATATCCTGTTAAATTGATGTGGCTTTCTGGAAGTATAGTTATTCTCTGCTATTTAAAAGAAGATGCAATAGCACTGGGCTTCTTCAGATTAAGCATTTATTTTTAAAAGCTTCTTCATTTTGTTGAGTTGTCTAGAACAATAATAAAACAGTCTTTAAAAATAAGTCTAATAATTTGAACATTTTATAGGCATTTATAGCTATTGACTTGCCTCCTTGCAGCAAACAACAAACAACCAATTTCAGCACAGTCTGATTAGCACAAGAAAGTAACATTCTGCTTTTACCTCTCTCTCACAGCAATTTGCCTGCTTGAAGCTTTAGTTTCACTTTCATTTTAGCATGTGGGCTTGCCTGCAGCTTCGATCAAAAAGCTGAGGGTCGGGAGGCAGATAATGAGTTGCTTGTGCTAATCAGGCTCTGCGCTGTTTGCTGCAAGGAGGTAAGTTGCTGGGAGGCAGAGACCAAAGGATGGAGGTGGTTGGGTGGATGGGGCTACATTCAGTGTATAAGACCCACCCAAGTTTTCACCCTCTTTTGGGGGCGTAAAGAAGTGTGTTTTATATTCCCAAAAATACTGTTGGACTGTAACAGTGAGCCATAAATTGTTTCTCACCTTGGAATTGTTTAATGATGAAAAAGAAGGAGCCAAAATAACACCACAAATAAAAGATGTGTAATGGATGTTACTGGAGTGGGAACAAAACAGTGTCCAACATCCTTGTCCAAGGACCTCACATTTTAAATTGCAGTGCATTCAAGTTATTTAACACAAGCGATGTTCTTGCCACTAGCTGTGAGCTTTTCTTTTCAGCTTAGCAACTTTCTGCACCTTTCTCCACCTTCCAGCTTATTCCTGCTGCCATGGCAAGCTGACACCACTTTGTCCCCTGAAACAATGCAGGGCTGACACCACCTCAACAACTTTAAAAAGATAAAATCCTGTGTTTATCTAGATTTATTTTGAGAGTTTTTACTCCTGTGTTTCCCCACTGCTTTCTTTCACACATTTTTCTAATGTTTAGGCAGTTTTCCGCCACGTACTTTTAAAAATAGCTCACCACAAATACACCAGAGAGTCAAGCATGATGCTGCATCATGGATTTAGCATATGCCCAGGATAATCATGCAAGTCAGACTCTATGAGCTTTAATTTCATTACTTTCCAAGCTTCTGTATTCATTACTTTCCAAGCTTTTTAAAAATGTAAGCGTGTGTCTGTATGATAAATTTAAACAACATTAAATACATTAGCTTAGGACAGATTTTTGCCCATTAACTGAGAAAAGATAAAGATGCGTTTGAAAGATTTGGAACTTTCAGCTCACCTTGACTTATTGGCTCCTTTGGACAAAACATAGTCACCATCTTATTTTATCCAATTATATTTAGCTGTTCATGTTTGGCTACATACATAATTTCTGTTATGAAAAGACGTACAATGATTATGCTTTTGATGGCATATATCCAGGGGATAAAGGCTGCTAAGCATAAAGCTTCCAAAATGGAGAATATGGAAAGCTAAAATTCTCCAAGTTGAGCTTTGTTAGAATAATTCAGGATGATTCTACTTACATTTTTTTTAGATTAGTTCAGAAAGTGCTTCAAGATCCATCTGCATAAAAATCAATGTATTAAGTAAACAAGTGGGGGTTTGCAAAGAACCCTCAAAATAAGGACACTGTATCCTTACTTACTTACTTATTTACTTATTTACTTATTTACTTATTTACTTATTTACTTATTTACTTATTTACTTATTTACTTATTTACTTATTTACTTATTTACTTATTTACTTATTTACTTATTTACTTATTTACTTATTTACTTATTTACTTATTTACTTATTTATTTAAATTTGTAAACTCAGAGCGCTTTACAAAACCCTAAATAACCCACTGCAATCATACTATCAAGCATCTTCAACAATCATGTCTTGGCCGGAATAAAATGTCAATCTCACGGCCCCCAGGCCTGCCAGCAAAGCCAAGTCTTCAGGGTCTTACGGAAAGTCAGTAGGGTGGGGGCACTGCAGGTCTCGGGGGGGGGGGGGAGTTGAGGCAATGTGGGTGTACCTACCAGCTCTTGCGACCACATTCTGGACTAACTGAAGTCTCCAAACACTTTTCAAGAGTAGCCCCATGTAGAGCACATTGCAATAATCAAGATGTGAGGTGATAAGGGTGTGAGTGACCGTGAACAGAGCCTCCTGGTCCAGATAGGGCTGCAAGCCTGCAACTGGTGAACCAGGCAACCCTGGGCAAAGGTCCCCCTGGCCACAGCCGAGAGGTATTGATCAGCTGTGGATCCAGGACCCTGATTGCAGACCCTCTCTGAGGGAGTTAAGGTTTAGAAATTATATTTATGCCTCCGTTTCCTTGCATGCAAAAGGCTATTGCATTTGGACAGAAAATGCATTCCTGAACTGCTAATACACATACACAGCAATGTTCAAATGGAAGAAAAACTCAATGTTGGGCCAAAGTTCTTCAGAGTGGCAACCTCACTCTGTTTATGAAATAAGAGAGGGTAGTAATGAAAACAAACAAATAAAGCACACATGGGGATTTGGGGCTTTTCAATTTTTATTGATTAGGATAGCATACAGAAAATCAGAGATTTATACAATAACCCATCTTGTACATAATCCTGAACAGCCAACAAATGAATTAAAATACATACATATAAAAATAAATACCCCCCTCCCCCCAATAAAGTTAAAGAATATCCTATTCCAATCAAGGAATTATTGTAGAAACTACAGTGGTACCTCTACCCAAGGACGCTTCTACTAAGAACCATTTTCTACTTAAGAACCCAAGCCCGGAAAAATTTCTCAGGAAATTTGAGAGCAACACGAAGGCCCGGCCAGTTTCCTGCCATTCCCTCTTTAATCCAGGCCATCTCAGGCTTTTCTGGGCTGCCAGAGGAGCCTTTCGGTGGCGCTTAAGGAGGCGCCAAAGGGCAGCCCAGTGCAAACTGAGACTTTCCTTTCTCTGGGTGCTTTGCGAGGGAATAAACCACTTCGCTGTGGTGATTCCCTCGCGCTGCCTCCCATACACCTGGCATGAGGTTGCACCCTGGAGCGTCTGGGCGTGGAAAGGCAAAAGGGGGTGCTTCACCCCGGCTGGATAAACAAGGCTTCAGCCACACTGAGGAGTCACTACAGTGAAGGAAAGGCACTACAAAGCGAGCAAGCAAAAGGAGAAGGGAGCCCATCAGCATGGGAAGGAAGAGGAAGCAGGTAGCAGAAGCAGCCTTTCGGTCAAAGGAGCGGAAGATTCCCTCCTCTTGCCCGCCTGGGTTTCTCTCTCTGGCACAATGTAGGGGAGGCAGCCTTGCACCAGGTGAATGTGAGGCACGTGCTCCTCCTTGCCACCTCAGAGTCCCTATTTTTTTTTAAGCCTTACAATTTGGGATTTTTTTAAATTCCCCTTGCCTCACCTTCTTCCTTCAGCAGCGACTGTCCTCCTCCTCCTTTTCTTCTTCCTCCTCCTCCTCCCACCCAAATTCCGAGCTTATATTTCTTTCCTAATGGGTTTGCACACATTATTTTCTTTTACATTGATTCCTATGGGAAAAATTGCTTCTACTTACAAACTTTTCTACTTAAGAACCTGGTCACAGAACTAATTAAGTTCTTAAGTAGAAGTACCACTGTACTTCAGCACAGGCTAGATATTTCTTTTTCTTTACTAAATCCATATTTTCTGCTATCACCCCAAATGGTAACCTTTCTTCATATCCACATTTCTAATTAAAAGCTAAACACTTCATTTAAGTGGCTGAAGATCTTTTAGTGATGATCAATACATTTAACAACTGAAACATGCCAGCAACATAAAAAGTACCAATGAATGGCAATTATTCCAGGGAACCATGCATGATAGGGTGGCAATAAGAACTCATAAACCTGACTGAGATTTCATGAATGGCTCATTTGCTTTTTTAGGATGTTTGTGATGTTTGATGTGATAGCCTCAGTGAGGCTATACCTATTCGTGTGCACATGTCTGCCTGCTTCCATTTCCATTTCATAACTTCACATGTTCCTCTTTTGAGAAGGCTCAACTCTAGCCCTCACGTTTGCAGGCCAGTGCTGTTGGTGTACTAATAAAATGTTCAGCAGAGCACTATGAATCAGAAGCATCACTTAAATAGTGAGAGGGCTGCTTTCCTTCTAAACTGGCCAATGAAAGACAAAGAAATTGGTAAACTAAAAGGGCCTCCTTCTGGACATCACTGAAGATCAGTAGCAGAGGCAAGAATGCTATTTTTCATGTGTATGTGTGGCACCGCTAACCACCAAAAGCATGACAGTCAGCTGGGAGTGTTGAGAGACAAACTGGAAGATAAAGGTATAGGTGGTCTGATCAAGCCAAAGTACTATCACTGACAGCCTGATTAGATGCAGGGCTCAATCAGCTGAAAGCTTTTGACTTTCCAGTAAATTGAGAGGGAGGCACTGGCGTGAGTGACGACCTTGTTCACTTGGAAAGCTCATCCTTGTTAGCTTTTTTATTCAGGGGATAAATTGGACCTGCTTCATAAAAAAACATTTCTGTGGTCGTATTTTCTTATTTCACCACAGTTTGTTCAGTGTATAATGGTTGGCTATTTACGCATCAAACCGAATCCATAAGCCACATTTTAGAAACTTTTAAGGCTGGTCTCAACCAGCACACGGTATAATGTGACTTATTTGGTTTTGGCCTAGCATCTCAGTTACTCCAGAAGAATTGTTTATAGGCATGTTTACATTCCAAACTGGTTTTTACAATAACTTCTCATTTCTGAATCTTGGTTAGGTTTTTCCTAAACTGAATCCTTTTGTCTTGTATTTCTCCTCCCACAATTCCCCCCCCAGTAATTAAATTCATCCTGACCCATCTCAGATCATATTGATGACATTTCCGTTGTTCTGGTGGTTGGGTTGCAAAGGTGGAGTACTTGCTGTAGGCAAGACCTTGGGGGAAAAAAAAGCTAGAAGGGGAATGGGGAGAGGAAACACAGAGTTGGGTGTTTGCTTTTGTGTGGAACAAAAGCAGGACAAGTAGGACTGCAGGGTTTTGTTTATTGGTTAACAGAGGTGAACAAGAAGACCAGTTTCACTAACAAAAGTCTTAAACCTAAATATTTCCTACTCATTTTAACCTTTTCTACTATTTACACCTCAGACCTTTCTTTTGAGCTTACTGCCTGGTTTACAGAATCTTTAAAGAAGCTTCTAATGGCTTTGCCTACTAATTCAAACAATTACATAGTCTCCTCTAATATTCATGACTACTCCCTACTCTAAGTGCTTTTAAAACCACTTCAGCTGCTTTAACCCGCTTTCACTTTCAGACTCAATTTTCACACAGGTTCCCCCCCCCCCCCCTTTTGTTTGTTCTGCTAGCTCTCAGCAGATACTCTGTTTCAGTCACTCAACAATTCCTTTTAGGCTAGGTTAACCAACTCCCTCTCAGATTGTTATTTTGGTCTTGGTTTTGGCAGTGTTATAAGACTACTCCCTTCATCCAAGCTATTCTCTATCTCTCTTATTAGCTTCACAAAATTTCAGCTCCTGGTATTCATTTTGCCATCTAATCTTCCTCCTTGTTTCTACCTTCTGACAAAAGTGTGAAACCTTCATATATGGGAGCTTCATCGGGAAATTCCCAACTCTTCCAACCAAAACCTTGTTTCTGTTGGAGTCCTACTTATCAGTTATTTGTGGAAATTATTGCCTTGGTTTTCAAAAGATTTGGTTGTTAGAATTGTTTTAACAATTGGTCACATAAGTTGCCTGCCTAAATCTTTTCATTTTAGGAAAACAAGGAAATGATGCTTCTAGGTTAACCACCTGGCCTTTAGTTTTCAACTGGTCATTTGCTCCATGATCATGTGTAGAATTTAGTCAGGGAATACAAGTATCCTCCAAAGGACCTAAGACAAACAAGACCACCCCTCTTTCTGAAATAATCTTAGGATCCTTGATCATGTAAACAAAGCCCATCTGAAATTAGTTCTGCTTCAAAACAGAGGAAAACACAAACTAGTCCAAATTCACATGCCTGAACTGTGTTTTTCTTGGCAATGTTATCAAAGGCTGAGAAAGATCTGGGAACTGCGTTTTGCTGCTGGCTAGGGGTCAAATCCTGCTCTTCTCAGTTTAGTTTATGCTACTGGCAGTACCGAGAGAAGCTGGCATGAAATAATATACAATTATTGCATAAAGGTATCTGTTCCAGTTTTTATTAACAGAACCATCATGTATATTAATGAAGGTCATTCTTACATAAAGATGCTACCTATTAAAATAATTGTCAATTATCTTTCTAACATGCAGAATTAAACAAACCTAACTGGTTATAAACAGAAGTTTCAGGTGCCTTGAAAAACTATCTTTCTTAAGAAGGAAGGCATACATTTTAGAAAAGGGAGTGAGGACACAGTGCTGACTGTGGCAAATTGTCCCATTCCAAAGAAAATTGCCCGCCCCTTTCATGCCCATGGTGTGGACTTTGAGGTCTCTCTCTGTCTCTTTTTCTCCCTCCCCGCTCTTTTGGGTTAGAAAGGAAAATTAGCAGAAGTCTTCTCAGTTCACTAAGAAGAAAAGAAGAAGGAATAAGTCCAGTTTCACTGGTCTAGTGGTGGAGGTCCAGGGCAGAAGTGAGTTCTTTCCAGGTCCACCCAAACCGATAACGACCTGCTGGTGATGTCATGATGATGTCATGGAACCAGTTCAGTCAGTGCTGGTCTGTGGGTGCCAACATCCTTTTTGAATTTTGTTTCTTCTGAGCATGTGCAGAAGCTGAGTTTCCGGCATTGTGCATGCGGTTGTCATCTTGGTTTTGGCTATTATTATTATTATTATTATTATTATTATTATTATTATTATTATTATTATTATATGATGATGATGATGATGATGATGATGGGATTTTTGGGCACTGCGCATGCACGCACATGAAGTGCACACACATTCACACAATGCAGGAAGAAGTGAACTGGCAGTGAGATAAGTTAGATCCCATCCCTGGTCTAGGGGTACACTAGTCCTCTGAGCTTATCCTAGCCCTTGGTACACCATTGATAAACCATTGATCGCAAACACAGGTATGAATCAATGAACGGATGCCTCAAGGTAGCGGTGGGCCACGAGCTGGAAAGCTAAATTGTGTTTGCCACCACGGCTCATAAGTGCTTGTGGGGCCAGAGCGATTTTGCTTCTGCACCTGTGGAGGTAGAAAAATCGTGCAGGGGGTCGCAGGGAAATCCTCGCCAAAACAAGGGTGCACCTGCGGCTCCATGTGCAATTTCCACAGGTGCAGAAGCAAAATCGCAAGCACTTACAAGCTATTTTTGTAAGTGCTTGCGAGCAAAATTTAGTGTTCCAGCTTGTAGCCCACTGCTGCCTCAATGTGACACTTAATTGGTGCCAGAGAAGGAGCCCATATCATGCTTGAGAACTGCATTGAAAAAAGAACAGCAGGGTTCATACTTTATGTGAGCATCTTCCTCTCAGATGCAGGTATCTTGAAAATGGCTATGGAGAGCAGCTCCACACAGTATGGTACTAACTATTGAATGCAGGATTCTGTAATCATATCAGACCAGCAACAGCCTCTGAGTTGGCAGGAGGGGCCCAGAATTTATAACCGGGGCTGTCAGCTCCATACAGTAATCAATAGGAGTGCAAATGTTGCATGGATCAAATTAAAGGACAGCAGAAAACTGCACAGTTGGCTTTTGCTGATGTAAATTAGAAAGAACCCATTTTGAAACAGGAAAGCATGATTGCAGGCTGCCTCTGCACTGGGAGAGAGGCAAGTTGAGAATGACAATGATTGTTCAAGCCTCTCAATACAGCCACTGAAGCATTTTCCTTCCACAGTTGCTAAGTGGGGTGGACACCCCCACCCCACCCACTCCCTTGCACAATGGGCTGCCCCCTATTTTTGACCCTTCTTCAGTCTTCTAAGAAAATGGAGGAAAGGATTTGGATTCCCATTCTTTTATTTGGAGAAGAAGATATGTGTTTGCCTGATCCCCTGAAATATTTTCTGAAATATATCTTTAATTAATTGTATCTTAAGATGCAGCATTTTAGTTTTTCATCACTCCTCCCAACACTAACCTATCTCATTTATGTGACTCAGATGAAAGGAAACAAAAAAAAAACAAAAAAAAGCATCACAAATATTTTTTTAAAAAATAGTAACAAAAAGCATTAAAAATATTGAAGCAGTAAAACCATAAAACATAATTTGATGAAGAGTACAGTTTCCCTAACAACATAATGACTTTAGAGATTCCATACCCACATTACTTGAATATGTTGTTGTACTTTTGTCAGTTTTTGTACCTGTCATTTTGAAACACACACACACACACACACACACACACACACACACACACACACTCTCTCTCTCTTTCTTTTCCTGGAGAAGAACAGGCATTTCCTTTGCTCAAATTATGCCTGTCCAGAAATAACACTCTGCAATTTCCCTAAGGCAGCCATACACATTTCTTTCCATTTATCTTGTTATGAAATATACTTTTCTCTATTTCCACAAAACCTCCTAATTTGATAGTTCTAATGTACAGAATAAAATATTTGATTTAGTCTTCAAATATATTTTCCAAAACTTGTTATATATTTGTAACTGTTTTTTGCCCTTAAATTTCCAGTTATCACCAGTGTTGAAGTACAGCCAAATAGGCAATATCTGCAGGAATTTTGCTGGTGTCATGCACTGGATTGAATGCATACAGATACAGTATGATTAAAAACTGACCAAGATCAGCCATCCACGCTTTCTGGTTTTTCTAATCTATTGGGTGACAGTCCTTGGAATCCATAGCTAATAAGGTTATGCTCAGAGTTTAGCTCAAAGTGTGGTAAGATGGATGTTACATTGGAAAATTTAACTTTTGAGGTGCACTCTAATTTACAGACCAACAAGCGTATATCCCTCAAAACCTACAGAACTTACTTCCGAGAGAAAACCCATTAATTAAAGCTGTAACCTTATTTTGGATCACTATATTTTTGTCATTTGCCATGAAACATAAGAGATAAGTGAGGAAGAAATACAAATTAGCACAATAAATGCATTTCCCAGGTTTCAGGCCAATGTATTTTATTTCTGTGAGATCTTATACCTGGAGATGTCTGGGGGGGGGGGGGGGTAGATGCAGTATCGTTTACATGTGGTTCATATGCTGAGCCACTGAACAATGTAATTATCAGAGATACACTTATATGGTGTTAAAGCCAGAGGTAACCATCATTACAAATCAGTGGGATTCAAATTAGTTATGGTAAAATGACCGTATTCATTTTAGTAGTGCTTTTGCTCTAAGCAAAGCTGATGGGCTGAAGAAAATCTAAATGTTATCTGAGTTTTTCATCCCCCTGCTTTCATTGTTTTTGAAACCACAAAGTCACAGGAAGGATTAAAATGCATTTTTCCATAGTAATAGGTGCTAGAGGTCTTGACTGAATGCTAAGATGGCATAAGTTCTATGTATGCCCTTACCTTTTTATCTTTTACTAAGACAGCCCCAACTTCCTCTGTATTTTTTAAAATTTCCTGGCAAAATGGTGGAGCTTGGAAAGTTGTAGCAATTTCAATGTCAGCCGTTTTTGTGGAAGGTACAATTTCCCAGTAGTATTCACCTATAGAGGTGAACTGAAAGAAAGGATAAAATTTTACAGCACTGATTTAGTTAAGCAAGGGCCCAGCTCATTGGAGACGGCTCTACTACTAGAAGAAATGGAAAGAAAGTGAAGAAAAGGATCATAAGCAACAAGGTGGATGGACTCAGTTATAATAGCAATGGATGCATCATTAGAAGTAAGAGACAGATCATCACAGAAAAAGAAATATTGTCACTAATAATCAACTATGATCTGAGGACAAATAATCAAATACTTCAGTTACAGACAGTTACAAGACTTTTCAGCTGAACCATGTGAAGTTTGTGCCTATTAAAAAGTTTGTGCAGTACAATTCTATGGAAATGTCATTACTCTGACCATGTCAAGCTTTCCCTAAATCCTAGGTTTTCTTCCAATTCTTTGATTGGATGCAAGATTTTCACTCTTATTTGTATCATCCTCCATAATGCTATTTTACTTAATGTTGCAACTTCCCTTCTTGTGATCTTTGCTCAGACATTGCCTCATCTTCTTCAAGGTCTTCTGTTTCCTGAAAATTTTCCACCAATCCTTTCCTCTGCACCTCTCTACACCTGGAACTGCCTATGAGAGTACGTTGAGATGATCATTCCTTTATTTCCTTCCAAGAAACATTTTAAACTATAACTTTGTCTTCCTACATTTAAGTTAATATATACATAACAGAATTGCACATTCTTCTCAAACAAGTCTGTTCAGTCACCTATGTTCCCCAGTTTCTTATGCTTATTTTGGATTTTAAATTCTCTAGGTTCTTTAGGATGTGTCAGATCTGAATGTGGTGATTTTTTGGGTGGTGGTGATGGTGGTAATATTTCATGTACCTGGCCACAGTTCATAATATCAAGTTTACCCAGGGGTAATTTGCCTATGCTCACTGGGGATGTTTTTTGATAATTTTAGAGTATTTATGGGCCAATCATTCCACATTGCTTGTTATGCATGTTTTTAATAATTCTTTTCTGAATAGGTCTCAATTATAATTAAACACGTTAGTTTACTATTGGGCTAAGAAATGTTTAGAGAGTGATGGGAAAGTTATGTCTGCCTGATTTATGTTAGAGTAGAGAGGATAAGCAATAAACTGACAAACATTATGTCAGACAAGCTATATCAATCACAATATGCAAATATATAACATCTGAGAGGGAATTGTCCAAAGTTAACTAAATACCAGGCATAATAGAGAGCATAGTAAATAGCTACAGAATAGAAATAAAATACTTTATATGGCCCATTGTGAAATGAAAGGTCACTCTAGATCATTAGGGACTATCCTAACAAGTTTTCTATAAGGTTACTTTGCTGGCAAGCTATGATCTATTGAGCAGAGAACCAGATAATTTTTTAAAATTTTATTACTATCAGTGGAACTCAAAAGTGTTTACCTTTATTTTTGGATTCCTTCTGTATTGGCAGCTAACACAGCATATTTGGTATCAATACTATACATTTTTGTTTGCTTGCTTTAATTGCTATAATCTGGCTTTAAGAGGTTTTGGGATCCAGAATCAACATCCCATGAGGTCCTCATTAATCAAACTACCATATCATTTAAACGTTGTCATGTTTATCAACATTGGGAAATTTTCACTGTAGCTATGGCAATTATTAAGCATGACTTGGGCCATTTGGGGGGTGGGGTGAATTTAAGGCTGTTTCCTAGAATTTGATGATACTCTTCCTAGTTGCACTTTCCTATAACAAATAACTAACCATTTTTATCTGTGCACTAAAAAAATATTTTCCCATCAGCAGTGTTTTTATCTCCTCAGTGTATATGTCAGATGATTGTATCATTCACTTGCAATAAAGTAAAGTAAGATTATATCATTCTGATCTTTTTCCTTCCTTTAAAAAGATGGGCAATTGATTATATTGTGGAATGCAGTACTGTATTAGACCAAGGAGAACTTGACATGACTTTGACCAGCCGGAACACATTCATAAATGAAAAAGAAAATGAATTTGGTATACTATCATTTATAGTAAAGCACAGTGCCTTCCAGAACTCTAGCATAATTTCCCAGGCTGTGTTAGTGGTCAGAATTTGAAGCATTCTTCCAGAGATGATCAGAGAAATATCTCTTAAAACAAAAAGTGTAAAAAAAGCATCTGCTTTGGTATATTTTTAAATGTATTTGGTATACTAAATCGTAACTGTGGAAAACAAGGTATGACTAAGACTGTTCTCACTGTTAGAATAACACACAGGGAAGGTAATTTATGTTAGCAGCTGCTGTTCTCTCCAGCTGCATTATCAGAATAATTCTCCATACATTCTTCTGTGGCAAGCAGCATGAAGTTGATTATGGGAGTAGTGCAGAAGAGAAAAGGCTTGTAAGCAGAGAGTCACCATCCTGTCTCTTAGCGGCCACACTGCGTTAACACTAACACAGTGATGGAAAGCTTTTCAAGCTTGGTTTCTGATACCTAGTATAGATTTGCTGCCAGAATGTTTGCAGTTTCATGGGAAGATGTGGCCTGTGGTACCTGAGCACTCTATATAAAAAAATTATGAATCATTGCCACTGGCTATGCATGTATACAATCAATCCAGCTCCCAGGAAACACACAGGTTAACTGGTAGTAGTGCAGAATATCTTACTTTGCACAAGACCTAGCTGCCATTGGTCAATCCCAATGCAGGACAGTTCCCCACCCCCACTACCCACCCACCACCCAGTTCCTTCCAGATGGCTTGGATGACATTTCCTGGAATTCTGGCAAGTGAAGTTTAAAACATCTGGAGGACACCAGGTTGAGGAAAGCTGAAACTGGAGGAGAAAGACAACTCTGTAAAAAGTAGGTCCACCTGCCATTTGCCCTCTCTGAACCAGCTCTCTTGTACAAGGGCATTGTTTGCCCTGCATCATCAGTGCAGAGAGTCATACAGGCTCTAGCCCCACGCTCCATAGATAATTATATTAATTGCATCCACGAATTAAGAAAAAGACAAGGGTTCTTCTACTAAGGCTTCTATCTGTGAACTCTCTAATTAGTAATCAGTGTCAGGATTTGCAGTGAAACCTGTAATCAAGTTATCTACATACACATCATCAAATGATAAATTATTGAACTCATTAGATATATTCAGTCGTCGTTAGCAATCCTGGTATAATTTTGAAGAACTCTTTAGGATGCTATTAGATCTTACATTCAAATCTCATTGGTATGAGCAAATAGGTCAGCCATTAGAAACCTCATTATCTTTTTTATGAGTTACAAGTACTGGAAGAGTTCGCTCAGAAGTGCCCTATGAACACATGGTCCTATATAATCTCTTCACCTTCTACCTTCTGTTGTCCCGTGACGATTCTCTGTACTATTTGATTGCTTCTTATGAAAAAAACATTAACATTTTTATTAATATTTACTCTGTTACTGAAGCAAAATGCGCACCAAAAACACTCAACTATGGTATTATTGTCTGTTACATTGGCATGTATAATAGACAAATAAATAATGAAAATATAAAGAATACAATTAATCAAGCATTAGAATTAACCACTATAATAATATCAACCAATAAAAAAGGACAAGAACAGAAATCTAAAACTAAAAAAAATGCCTCCCAGTTCAGCGGGAATCTAAAATATCTCCACTTCAAAGATCCTAACTGAATTAAAATGCTGCAAATATTAAAATACAACTTCTGAGCTTTTTTAAGGAAGAGCAATTTAAAAAAATCCAAGTCTCTATTGATCTCAGTGTTCAAGGAGATCTATATATGAGGTGGCAATCTTTTAGGTACTAAATTCACAATTTGTGCAAACCTTTATAGGCTGAAACTAGCACCTTGGGACTGAGATGCAATTCAGATGGAGAAGAACATTTTCAATATATTCATACTCCATTTAATTTCTCAAAGCGTAACCCTAGGATGGGGGCCAGCCTTCTCCCTATGTGCTTTCACTCCCAGAGGAGGGAGGTCCTTGCTAACTTGGAACCTATGCTTCAACATGGCAAGATACCAAATCTAGGGGCCACATACAGGACATTAAGCTCTGTTTGTCAATCCAGTTAGAAGTCACCCATATTTAGATAAATGCCAAAACAAGATAAGTCTTCCTTAGCTATCGATACTGTCCAGTAGTGGACAGCAGTGGGTTGCTCCTGGTTCCGACTGGTCTTAGGACCAGTAGCGCTGGCAGCGGGAGGCTCCACCAGTGAAGGGCTACCAAAATTTTTACTACCACACTGTGGGCGTGGCTTATGCAGGACACCTTGCATTTTCTTTCAACATCTTTCAGTGCAAATTGGGAGCAACCCACCGCTGATACTGTCATTGAATAACTTGGGAACCATTTTAAAAATATTTCTGATGAGCTTCATTTATTTGAGAGACACTTTGGTGTGGTGGTTAAGACATCAGACTAGAAACTAGAAGATCACGAGTTCTGCTTTGGCCTTTAACAGCAAGCCAGCTAGTCTCTCTCTTCCTTCCTTCCTCTTTCTTTCTTTCTTTCTTTCTTTCTTTCTTTCTTTCTTTCTTTCTTTCTTTCTCTCTCTCTCTCTCTCTCTGTCCCCCTTTCTCTTCCTTCCTCCCTCTATCTGTCTTTCTCTTTCCCTCCTTCCCCCCTCTCTCTTTCTCTCTCTCTCTTCCTCCATTCTATTTATTTTTCTCTCTCACTCCCTTTCTTTCTCTCTCTTTTCTCTCTCTCTTTCTTTATCTTCCCTGCCCCAATGTTGCCCGGGTGGAGGCAAAGGTGAGAGAGGAGACAGCGGGGTGAAGCAGGTCCAAAGCTCAGCAGGTGCTTCCCTTCTCCCATGGAGTCTCTGCCTAACGGACCTGGACAGCCCCCTGACATGCCTTTCAAGTTCCTCTGCTGCTCTTTCACTCACCCTGCCCAGCTTAAGACCAACATAGAAGGCCAGCTGCATGGGGGGGGGGGGAATGGAAGGATGACCTCCCCCCCAGTTCTGCTGCCCCATTACTCACCCACGCAACTGGCCTTCCTCTTTGGAGCAGGGGACTGGGAAGGAAGAGCAGCCAGCAGAGGCCCAGCCAGCACTTAAGCTCCTCTCGGGTCACGGCAAATCCTCCCACCTGCTGTTCCCTCTTCCGCAGGGCTGCAGTGCCGGGAAACAACTGGGCCCATCTGCTGGTTGGGCAGGGAAACGGGCAAGCAAAGGCCCTGCACAGCTGGCCTGAAGTCCATGCAGAGACCTCTGACCAAGCTGGGTTAGGGGCGGGGAGGGCGAAGCAGCAGCGGAAAGCCTGGAATCCCCTCCCTCCAGCCTCTTCCCAAGGGGGCTGGTTGGGAGGAAAAAAAGTGGGACATTTTTCAAAGAGTGTGGGACACGGGACAAATGATGAAAAAGTGTGACTGTCCCACTGAAAGCGGGATGTCTGGTCACCTTAGTCAAGGACAAATAACTTCTGAAAAACCTTGCCAGGAAAACTGCAGGGACTTATCCAGGCAGTCTCTAAGAATCAAACATGACTGAACAGAAGAGGGGGAAATCCATTTATGCTCCATTTTTCTTTTGTTTTACAAAATCAAGTCTCCATGACACTGGCCTTGTCTAGGCCTCAAGCCATGATTTAAGCACCTTCATCCTGCTCTTTTCCACACTCCAAAATGCTGTTAGTGAGAAATAGAATAGGGGAGGGCAGTACAATGCAGCCCTTTAACTTTTCCTATTGTTACAGCAAGAGCTGGCTTCACCAGGGAGAGATGCCTGTGTAAATCCAGTTCTGTTAGTTCAGTATTTTGTTTTTTGTTTTGTGTCTTCAAGTCAATGTTGACTCCTGGGAATTGCCTAGACAAGTACCTGCAGTTTTCTTAGCAAGGTTTTTCAGAATTAGTTTGCCATTCTTCCTTCATAGAGCAAAGAGAAAGTGACTGGTCCAAGGTCATCCCGCTGACTTCCTGCCTAAGGGGAGGCTAGAACTCATCATCTCCTGGTTTCCAGCCACTTCTTCACCTCTACACCAAAGTAGTTCTCCTTAAGTCTACCAACGTAATAAAAATAATTATATAATCTTATGAATACGTTTGCAGGCATTAAATGATTTGTGGAGTTTTGCTCAGTGGCAAAGCACTTTAGCATTAAATTCCCAGTGCTTTTTATGAAGACACCTAAAATCAATATTTGTAAAAATCTCAAGCCACCTTGTCAACTGCCTTCTCATCCACTATAGGAAAAAAGGAAATAAAAATAGAGGAAAGGCATATTGAACTTTAAAGAAATGCCACTTTTTTTCCTCAGGAAAAAGATTTTTTTAAATATATTTTTGCCACTAGATCATATACAGTATTGGTGGTGACATGGATAAGGATGGCACTAGCAGAATAAAAAAGATTAAACAAAAGTTGCTTTAATTGAAACAAAGGTAATGAAAATAGATGTTGCAGGTTATAGTCACCTGGGCAGAGATGTTGGAGTATCACACCGTGCAAATAATTGTTTTATCTTCCCTCTTTAGAATATTTACTTCATCCTTTCATAGATTCTACCCCATAGGAGTAGAGTTTATATAGAAATATGAAGACACACTCTACTAGAAAGAAGTTCCCTAAATATGGGCTCCAGCATGGGTCAGAAAGCTTAGAAGACAAATTCTCTGGTCCCAGATTTTGATCCTACAGAAATATGAAGGCCCAGAAGGGATGTTCAAGGTGCTGGTAATGGTATGGAGCGAAGCTATTCAAGGTACCTACATGGTGTGGGGCAAGGTTATTTGAGGGACCATCTCTTCCTAATCACATTTACCCATCCAGTAGGATGGGCATGTTTTGAATCCTATCCACAAAGGAATTAATGGATCTAGGAGGAGAATCCCTTCTGCTGTGGCACATCACTCCCCGTGAGGTCAGGTTGACTCTGATCTTGATGACCTTCCAGAAGGGCTGGGTCATTTGGTCTTGGGATTTGGTAGTGGTGGCATAGAGCAGGGGTGGGTTCTGGGTTGTGTTACTGCCAGTTTGCACAGGAATGTGCCACATATGTATGCATGCATGTGCAAAAGGAAAAAAAGATAGTAGCACCTATGGTGCCACTGGCTGGGGGGGGGGGCATGACAAGCCTGGGTCGCAGGCACAGCTGGTTCCAGCAACCCAGGCCGCCAAGTTGCTACCTTTTCTATAGAACCGGTCCAAACCGGTAGGAACCCACCTCTTGCAGGGAAGTTGTACTCTCCTCCACATTAGGTTATTCTTAATGGTTTCAATAATTCTCATTGTTTATTTTTTTAATGACTCTTATTAATTTTTGGTTTTTGTTACATTGTTTTGCATTTTTAACTATGTATACCACTCACAGCTACTCACAGAGATGGGCAGATAAATAAATAATATAAAAAATAAACTTTCTGTGGATGTTGATAACTTATGGCTGTAACCTGAGAAAAAGGGTTTTTTGATTGCTTTAGAGTAGATAGTTTCATGAGAAAATAAGGAACAATTCACATTTTGCCCCCAGACTCAGGTTTTACTCAAATACCAAACTAAGTTACAAACAAAATGAATTAATTGAACTGCCCATCTGAGTATGGGAAATGCATATCCATTACTTGAGTTTTGGATTTTGTTTTAATAGAAGTAATAGATCACAAGAATTGTGAGTTGCATAGAGAAAAGCCTATAAGTGAGATTTTATATCTGGATTTTTTTTGGGGGGGGGAGAATGTACCAAAAATTCTATTTTTACAGTCAAATTCCCTTGAAGGTACAAGGTCATCTAGCTCAAGAAAACCTATCCAGTGAAGCTTCTAGTTTCAGTGAAGGGACTCACAGCATGACAGCTGGTTGTTTAGTGATAGTGAATGCATAAAATCAGACCTGGGATAGTTCCTCAATTTTTTTTTTAGGTAACTCCTAAGTTGTGTGTGCTTGAAATAACTTGAGTCAACCATTTTTTTCAATGAAGAGAAGTGGACAAACAATCTCTAATGCAAGAGCGATTTCTACACGATCAGGAAAGTAATAATCTCAGAAATGTTCTTATCTCCCTGGAGCTCAAGACTCAGATTGTTTAGTTCTGCATTACAGTACAAAGAAAAAAAGTATTCCAGCAAACTCAATAAGTTGAACTTTAGAATTCTTTAAAATGTCTATAAGTTAAGCCTATAAAACTGCCCAGAATCTTTCCCTTTCTTTGCTATCTCAAGTGAGAGTATGAAAAGATATGAGAGGATGTTCTCAATCAACACCCTCTTGCAGAGCCTACGAGGAGGCAGCCCAGACAGGTATGTTTCAAATGGAGTACTTTGACACAGAATGCTCCTTGCCAAATGATACAGCATAGGCATGAACTTTGGCAGAATAATCTTCTTGACAGTTGACTTATTGTTGGAGCACTGACATCAGGGATGGTGGAGGATAGAAGTTGAAATGAAATGTGGCAATTTCTATAACAGAGGTTTGGAAAGTTCAAAATACATCTTGTTCTTCCTTTCAGAAGTAACAATTTTCAGGAGTTATTTTTATAGAAAGAACGTTAAATTCTATTTGCACAATAACTCCGAGTGATGAAGATGCCTCTTATGTCTGCAGACTGATCCAGCTGAAGGGAAAATCGCTGATATTTCCGTACATCCCCTTTCGTCTGATGTTTTCAATCTGCAGAAAGGCTCTCAACTCATCTGCTGTGTTTGCAAACATTTGCCATAGTTTAATCAATGCCATTTCTTTTTGTTGTTGTTTGTTGAATATATCCTCAAAGGGAGTCACCAAATTCTCAAAACTTTCTTTTTCATCAGATTACCAACCTTAAAGAATCTTTTCCTTTTGCAGGTTGCTCTTTTTTCTTTCTATCCTTTATTGATTTTTACATCTGAAAATATAAAGGATCTTCAGTTTAATGCTAAATTTCTGCAATTCATGCATGCTCCCCCCATAATTATCTCAACCAATATGCTAATTTAACACAGGCACGATATACAGAAATATCCAGAAAGCAAGGAGTTAATACATGCTGGAGAAAAAGAGCCTATTAGTTAGTTAACAAAGCCTAAAAAAACCTTTGCATGGTTTGGTAGTGGGAGGACAAATAAGAAATTATTTAACAATAAACACTGTTAATTATTTATGTATTCATTTATTACATTTATATCCAACATTTCATCAGGAAAAACTGCCTAGTGTAGCTGGAAGATCAATAAAAGAGAGACAGTCTCTGCCCTTAAGCTTACAATCTAAGTAGACATGACTCAGGGGAAGGAAGAAATAACTTGTGGAAAAGAAAACAGGAACATTGTTATTATGCAGTTTTCTCAACAATATTGAGAAAGTGATTTATCAGTACCTTTTTCTAGGTGGGTTTTTTTGACACAAATCACCCAACGTCTTCCATATCTAAGAGAGGACTAGAATGTGGGTCTTGCACTCTCACTCCAATGCTCACTACACCATGTTCTTATTGCATACAAGGTTCCTCTACTTTTCCTCTAGGATGCCTGATAGAAATGCACTGTCGGAGGACCACAGAAAGAGAGGAAACCTGATGGAGTTGGTCATTCAGGAGGATTCGTGATGCACCATATTTCCTTCTTCCCCTCATTCCTCTCTTGCAGCCTAGTGGAGTTTGCTTTTTCTTATTTGTGGTAATTGCCGAGTAATAGAAACCAGTCAAAAAGAGCTGGTTTGCTGTAATGTTTAAGGCACTAGAAACTAGGAGATGGAGAGTTCTAGTTCTACTAAGTCACAAAGCCACCTGGATGATCTTGTGCCAGACACTCTCTTTTAGCCCTAAGAAGGAGGCAAAAGCAACCCACTTTCAAATTGTTGCTTTAACATTAAGTTGAGGGTGCACATATTAAAAGAAGTAGTCACATACAAACAACATTTTCTCTTATGAGAAGTGGAGAAGAAATAAAGTCTTCTGGGGCCATATGCACAGCATAAGACTTTACAACATGAACATGCATGTCAGTTTGAAATCAGTTTCAGAATGCTTTGCTCCCAGAGGTTCATATAATGTAGTATTAATTGGATTTATATTATTGTTCTGTTTTTGTATATGCTGTGAACCGCCCCAAGTCCTCAGAGAGGGGTGGCATACAAATCCAATTAAACAAACAAACAAACAAACAAACAAACAAACAAATAAATAAATAAATAAATAAATGTCAAGTTCTGCTTTCCTAAAACTGGACAAAAAATATTGATAGATATAGTTCTATTCTGGTAATTTATTTCAGTGGCAGCTAGGAAATATGCAGTGATGGGCTACCAAAATTTTACTACCACACTGTGGGCGTGGCTTATGCATTTTGTTTAAACATCTTTCAGTGCAAATTGGGTGCTCTGGGGTGGAGCTCCAAATTTTGCTACCAGAACTGCGTTCCTGACCGTTCCCGTAGGAGCCCATCACTGGAAACATGTATATAAGGTTATAAGAAAAGAGAGATTTCTCATTGTTTTCCTCTTTGCTGTGGGGAAGTGAAATTGGTGGCAGGAGGAAAGACAAGTGGTGAAAATGATTACTAGCAGATTTTTATCTCCCCATTTAAAAATATTTACAGTAGTCAAGTGGTACAGGGACGTAATAGGGCTGCCTCTCATTTCCCCCTGTGAATTGGGTTGGATTGAGAGAAGGTGACCGGGTCCAGCTCATTCAGTCAGCTTCATGCTTAAGGGGGACTAGAACTCAGTATAACATTTCCCTCCACAAGTAATCTTACCTATTCTATTGGAAATCCAGAAAATGTGGTCCCCATTCATAAGAAATGCAGTGTGCATATTTCCAGCAGTTTTATCAAAACTTTCCGTAACCTTTAACTAATTTACAAAAGTTAATAGATGTATTAACTCCATCCTCGGAGAGGGGTGGCATATAAATCCAACAAACAAACAAACAAACAAACAAACAAACAAACAAACAAACAAACAAACAAACAAACGAATAAATAAATGGCACCCAAAATTTGAGAAGCAGGACTCCCATGGGATTGAAATTTGGCAAATATAGGATTGCTTCTGTGCTACTGCTTTGATCTTTGGAGATTCAGCAATTCAGTCCTGTCCTAGCCCACTGGAGGTTGGGAAGCTTGGCCCCAGTATTAGCTGCTGAAGAGTGTCATTCCCAGTCAAGCTAGCAGGAAGTTGCTCCTGTTCCTACAGCTTTTTTTTTTTGCCATTGTTCATTCTATTTCTCTGCTTATGCAAGGCAACATCTCTGAAATGGGTCATGGGTTGTCTAAATTTACATAATATTCAACAGTGAATCTGAGGATGCTGATTCTGTGTGCATGGCTTGGTAGGTGTGACAGGGGAAGGATACTGCAAAATCTCCATTCCTTCCCCACTCCTGGGGGAAGGATATTGCAAAATCTCTACTCTGGAGCCAGCCAGAGGTGGTATTTGCTGGTTCTCCAAACTACTCAAAATTTCCACTACTGTTAGAACCTGCTGAATTTCATCCCTGGTTCAAACATATATTTAACACTTTGTAATGGGAGTATTTCATGAGGTGTTTTGATCATCTGATTGTTGTATTCATGGGCTACATATTCATTTTAAAGATTGCAATTGTTTATCCTAAAAATATACAATGAAACCATTGATTTTTAGACTAATCCTTAAATGCTGTTTCAACAGACTAATATATGTGCCAGATTGTTTGTTTTTTTAAATACAGTCCACTAGATGGTACTCTAAGTTAACAGACAGTGAAAGGAGTAGCCCAACTAATCAGGTCCTTGTAACCTCATATCTTCAGTGACTAAAATTCCCTCTTTCGGATCATCATGGAAAGACGGTCTCTTTCCAAGTATCACAATCACCAAAATGTTTGGGTCTATAAATGTGTTTTTCAGAGAATAGTGATTATGTTACAATTGTTTCATTGATGCCTCACTCACGTCAATAGTTGATGGAGTGAAACATGTCAGCATGCATTTTAGAAAAATATTAAATAAGTCATATTGTATGATGAACTTCTACAGAAGTACTCTACCTATATGCCTTCTGGGTTGTGCCAGACGTAAACCTATTCCAATGCAAACATCGAAGGATTCTGTTGCTGGTGTATAAATCAGGCTGCCTGTTGCTTTTCCCTATTACAGCTTTTTCCATTTGCTATAAACTCACACATTTTGCCTCTCTGTTGGATATTGCTGAGTAGTATTGTATATTTATTTAAAATGTAGTAAACAAGAAAGTCATATATTTTAAGGTTACACAAACCACCAAAATGATCAGGATTGTTAATATAATGTGTGTGTTTTGTAATCCAGCCTGGGAATGTTTATTTTCATAGTGCTCTCGCTGGAGTTCTTGCGTAGTCCATTCCTTATTAATTTCATGCTAACCTTGATTTTCTTAATGAGCCAGATCTTCACATCAGCCTAAGCACAACACAGAGATTTCACTGAAATCTGAATTACATGCACAAAAAAGGCTCCCACGTTTAATGGCCCAATTTCACTGCGCAGCTCTGCATAGCATAGCATAAATATGGGCATGATAATAAACAGGCACTATTTTTATCTAAATTTTAATGAGACATTTTAGATACCCAAAGACCTAACAACACTGCAATTCTGCCATCTTTCAAATAGGTTATCATCTTGGGTAGTTTCTTCCCCACGGAGGTATAAATCAGCACAAATAGCAATAAAAATAAATAAAAATTTAAAAATGAAATACATCGAAATATGTGAATAGATGAACCGAGTTTTCAAATTTCTTCAGCAGTGTTGATAAATTTAGAGTTAGCTTCTCATGTGGCAGTCAAGCCACCCTGAGTCTTCGGAGAGGGGCGGCATACAAATCTAATAAATAAATAAATAAATAAATAAATAAATAAATAAATAAATAAATAAATAAATAAATAAATAAATAAATAAATAAATAAATAAATAAATAAATAAATAAATAAATAAATAAATAAATAAATAAATAAATAAATAAATCGATAGACAGACAGACAGACAGACAGATTGATAAATTGATAAATAGATAAATCAATAAATCAATAAATCAATAAATAAAAATATATGCTTCTCACCTGGCACATATTCCTTGACTGCCACAGATAAATATCATTCCTATCCTTGTACTTACTTCTTTGCAATAGATTTGTGAACTGGCCCATGAGCAAGATGTTGAGCAGTTTTATCATATTAGGAGGACTCTGCTCTTCAAGTTTGAGAATAAATCATTTCTTAGGAATCGGACCCAATATATGGGTTGGGTTTTTTTTTAAATCAACTAAATATACAGCTGTCTGCTAAATCTAAGATCAGAATAGCTTGCCTGTGCCAAAGAGAGATGTTGGGGGACAAAGAACAGAAAAAAGTAGTTGCTTGGTGGGTTTTCCAGAGGTACTTAGTTGGCCAGTTGGAAAATTGAATGCTGAAGCTTTTATCCTACTACCAAGATCCTGTTCTTAGAAATACACTACAGGATTTTTTTTCCAGAACCCATTTCATTTAAGTTAGCAATTAGGTACTATAGCTAATACAAGAGTCTCCAACCTTGGTAACTTTAAGCCTGGAGGACTTCAACTCCCAGCCAGTTTTGCTGGGAATTGAAGTCCTCCAGGCTTAAAGTTGCCAAGGTGGGAGACCCCTGAGCTAATAGGCTTTTCCTTGCTGATCCCCAGCTGAACTGTACAAATGCTGCCTTTACCATCTTGTGACACATTTCCACTTCCCTTTTGTGACCTCTACAGGTCTCATATAATACAGCAGTCTTATATAGAAGTCAACAAAGATGTAAGCTAGGTCCTTTTTCCAGCAACCATCATGACATGGAAATAGGAAATCTGTGCCTGTTTTTATTAGAAAGTTAACAGAATTTAATACAAATGAGAATATAAACCTCACCACTCTTCAAATGGCAATAATGTGAAAACGCTTTTTTCAAATATGTTTTTTTTCCAAACTCCGTGCAAGTTCTGGGCTTTCCTTCTATCCAAGTAATAATCAGGTCTAACCAAGCTTAGCTTTTCAAGGTCAGACAAAGACAACTAAATGCTGCCAGCCGCTGTGACACAATCAAAGGAACCGCAGCCCATGGGTATTTTTCTTTTAGTGGCTTTTCTTCACCATCTGAAAAGGATTGCCATGTTTTGCTTTGATTCTGCTTTGAGGGGAAAGAAAAAAGAGGAGGCTGCTATCAAAAAGTAAACAGCTGAAGGTTTCCAATATAAATGGGAGAAACTTTCCTTGCTCCCCCCACCCATGTCAGGTTATTGTGAACTTTGCGAGTGGTGATTTTCAGAAAACTAAAATTGCAATTTGAAAGGATCTTCTGTTGATGCTGAATAGCTCCATTTTCACAATTACAGGTGGGTGCGCTATAGAAGACAATCTTCTCTGTGAAGAGTTGTCAGTGGATTCTCCAATGGAAGGTGTCATTTGTTTGAAGAGTTTAATTTAGTTTAGTTTAGTTTATTTAGCATGTATGAGAAAGCAAATATACAGTAAGTATGAACATAACATTATCATATAAGCATAAACAAGTATAGATACTTTATATACATAAGAAATGAGTGCAAATAAATGGGAACAGTTGGATAAGGATGGTAGGCACACTGGTGCACTTATGCACACCTCCTTACAAGCCTCTTAGGAATGGACAGTTTAGGACAGTTTAAGGTTAAAGTTTTAGGAATTTTAGACAGTGGTGAAATCATTTTTTTTTAAACTAATGGTTCTGTGGGTGTGGCTTGGTGGGCATGGCAGGGGAAGGATACTGCAAAATCTCCATTCCCTCCAATTCCTGGGAACCAGCCAGAGGTGGTATTTACCAGTTGTCTGAACTACTAAAAAATGTCTGCTACTGGTTCTCCAGAAACTGTCAGAACCTGCTGGATTTCACTTCTGGTTTGAGGATGTAACAACAGAATCAAGTAATGCATTTCAGACATTGACCACACAATTGCAAGTTTTTGGAATGGAGTTTGGGGCGGTTTCATTTAATACTAGTTTAAAAAATAGAGAGGCCTCCTAAGATGCCATCATTGTTTTGTCTTCCTTTTGTGTATTCAGGATCCAAATCCAAGTTTCATCTCCCCAAACACTTTCCAATATGGTGTTTGGCTTGAACTGAGTGAAAAGTGAAAGCAATTGCAATTGTTGCATTCCAAATCCAGAGAAAAGTAGCTTTTTCTTCCTATTTTTCTATTAAGGAAAACTAGATAAATAAATGGGTTTATTGTTGTGAACATGTCAGAACAATGTGACCTAGCATAATCTATAATAATACAATATAGAAGTAATGATAAACTGAGAAGTTATAACCACCCATACCATTATTTTTGATTCCCAGACACCATTTGCTCTATCATTCTGTCTTAATATTGAATTTTTTTTAAAAAAATGAAGAGAAACTGAGTTAGAAAAGAGAGAGATCTTCAGAGACTTAGAAATTCAAGAGTTGAAACTCTCCTTTTAATCATGTATCATCACATGAAAGTTATACTCTTAATCCCTGTAATCTCTTATAGGTGCTCATTCAAAACAGGCCTCTTGGGTGCATGCTGACTAAGGCCTTTCTGCACTTACCATGTAAGCTGCTCATGTCCTGTGCTCATGCTAGCTTGACACTAAAATGGCTTTTAAAAATCCTCTCTGAACTAAGAAACTTTGGCAATATCTTGCAAGGTGTTTGGTCTGGAATGTGTACGGCTAACATCCTTCCACTGAACAATTCCTGTTGCTGTTTTAGGAAAGCAATTGCCAGTAATTTTCCTTTCTCTGGGCAGTTATTTTGATCATATATATTTGTGCAAGTGTGCAAGTCTATTTAACACAACATTAAATGTATTTTTAAAAAGGTGTTCACTATACAGGGGTGGTTTCTGAATTGTTTTAATGCTAGTTTGCTCAGGATTGCACTGGGTGTGTGTGCTTTGCACGGCCACACCCCCTGCAGCAATTAAAAAATAGCTGCTTTGCATTC
The DNA here is from genome assembly GCF_031021105.1 of Erythrolamprus reginae. NCBI lineage: Eukaryota > Metazoa > Chordata > Lepidosauria > Squamata > Dipsadidae > Erythrolamprus > Erythrolamprus reginae. The sequence goes on from NC_091950.1 coordinate 204,333,634, forward strand.
ACAGAAGCAAAATCCAAGATGGCAGCACCCATGGACCAGCACTGACAGAACTGGCTCCGTGATGTCATCGCCGGTTTACTAACAGTTCTAAAGAATTGATTAGAACCGGTAGGAAACCACCTCTATCACTATACCTGCATTGTGATGTTTTAACTTGTCTTGCTTAAATAATTCTGGAGTCCCCTTTGACTTTGTTTATCAGATCACAAAAGCTGATCACATGACCCCAGGACACTGCAACAGTCATAAATATGACATTTCAGTTTGGGGACTTGGTGTTGAAAAGGTTTGTCATCACTGGCCAGTCTTGGCTGGATGACTTTATTAAAGTGCAGAGAAGAGAGACGAGAATGATTAGGGAGTTGAAGGCTGAAACGTAAGAAGAGCGGTTGCAGGAATTGAGTACATCTACTCTAGTGAAAAGAAGGACCAGGAGTGACATTATAGCAGTGTTCTAATATTTGAGGGGCAGCCAGAAAGTTGAGGGGGGGGGGTCAACCTATTTTTCAAAGCACCAGTAAGCAAGACAAGAAACAATGGATGGAAACTACAGTAAACAAGGAGAGAAGCGACCTATTTCCTAACAGTGAGAAGAATTAACTAGTATAGCAATGTGTCTTCAGAAGTTGTGGGTGTCAACCTCTGGAGGTTTCTAAGAAGAGACTGGACTGTCACTTGTCTGAAATGGTATCTTCTGCTTAAACAGCAGGGTTGACTAGAAGACCTTCAAGGTCCCTTCCAACTCTTATTCTATGTTCTACTATCCCATCTTGGCAGGGCTCTCAGAGCTAGCTTAAAGCAGCCCACTTCCTCATCAAACAGACTGTTTGAAAGCATGCAATTTTCAAATAGTCTTCAGCTCCAACACCAAGCAAATTGGAACTGCCACATCTCCAGTGACAATGGATTTGGGTTAAGTTATTTTCAAAGAAATCTTTTTCACTATGAGGTTTTGTGTTGAGCTAAATTTTAAATCATGTCTCTGCCTGCCCTCCCTTTTCTAAACAGAAAACAAGATGACCCCAAGAGGCCAGGATATGCTTTCTGGAAATGTGCTTTTTTGGTACATCATGCTGCTCCTAAAGGTGAGAAAACGTCATTAATGGAATTGCAGCAGGAGAGCTGTGGATTGATGTTCCATTGCTGAGCAGGAAAGCGTTGCCTAAAAGCTACCAGTTGAATGCCACCGTCTGTTATCCGAAATCAACTCTGGACTCCCTTTATCTTCCAGCTGTGTTGAAACATGATCAAACTGGCTTGTTAAGTACAACCTAGTAAGTGTTTTTATTTATGTGCTATTCTCCCCCTCCTTTGAATGCCCCCCACCCCCCAATGTCATTACTTCTGGCTCTCAGAATCTGCAGTTTTAGAGAGTTAAAACAACTTTCTCCAATGGAGGAAAAAAAGAGGGAATACAAACAGCAATATCTGCAGTGGTATTGCAAAAGTAAGATAAGATGGTGGGCCCACTTACAAAAGAGGCAGGGATTCAGTGATGGACTGCTATGGGTACGGTCAGGTATGCAGAGCCGGTAGAAAAAAAATGATTTTCCCCCTCTTTTTTTCCCTTCTGGGCTCGGGGTATGTTTTTCCTATCACAGTTAATGAGGTTGAATGTGTATAATTTTAGAAGAGCTACGGTTGCGCGTGTGTGCATGTGTGTGTGTGTACATACACAGTTTATATAGTAGATAATGTATATTTTTGTGTGCCTGTGTGTAATATATATGTATACATATGGCATACATACATAGAATTAAGTAGTATATTTCTGATGTTCAGTAATAATAAATAGGGAAATTTGAGGCGAGGAGAGGCCAGACATTCTAACCCTAATCCAAACCCTTGACATGAATGACGTCACGTTGGCCACCTTTAAGCCAGTCACATGACCTTTAAGCCACCCCGGTCACATGGCCAGCAAGCCACACCCACAAAATAAGCCACGCCCACCATGTGGTAGTAAACGTTTTTGCAGCCCTTCACCGCAGGGCTTGTACTGCAACTCCCTAGCCCACCATGATGCCTTTTTTTAAATTGCACACATGGGTACAACAGGAGTCTGGATTCTCTCTCATATGTCATGATTCATATTATGGATAAAAGAGTGAAATTCCACATCATTCAATGCAACTGTGCATTCATACAATGTGAATATATAGGCCCACTAAATCTACAAGCTCCCTAATTTAGATCCATGGTAAATTTCTCCTCCTCCTCTTTTTTTTTTTTAAACTCCCTTCCTTCTGCTAGTATTTCTCTTCAGGGAGCTGTCAGTGGAGAGACCCATATCTCCCTGACATACATTCCTGAGATATGCCGGCAGCAAAGAAATAGAGATTTGAATTGGGTAGATTTATTTCATAACAATCCAGACAGTTCTGTTTAAGAAGTTGACTTTATTCAAGTCTCCTTCCAAAGGGGGGGGGGGGGTGTTAGCCATTAAATGGGTGGCAGGAAAAAAAATCCTTGATTAAGTTGTTTTTTTAATGAAGAACTAAAGCTGACCAGCAATACCGCTTATTAGTAGCAGGTTTTGGAGATGAGGCACATTACCCTTTTTCTTCTCTTTAGCCACATCTCCCCTGGAATGGTGGTTGTCTGTAGATCTACATTCTGGTCATGTCACTCTTGGTCTTGACCTTTGGCAAATCGCTCCACCTCTGCTGAGGTTTTTTTTGTGTGCTACATTTTGTTTTGCCCATTTTGCTGCTCAGACAGTATTTATATTATGGCCAAGCCACCAGAGAAAGCTTTTCTGAGCTGTTGTGGCTCAAAAGAGTTCCTCTGAGAAATCACTAAATTCCAAGAACTTGTTTTGAACTCTTAAGCAGGCTATGTGTATTTGGTGATTCAGGGTAAGTGCCAGAAAGCCATCTAATTTTGTGCTAGGTACCAATGAGAAGCTTAACATTCATGGTATTCTCTCTTTCACACTGATATGTTCCCGTATACACACACAGATATATATATATATATATGCCTTTATAATAATCCAAAGAGGCAACAATAAGAAGGTGTTATGAAATAAGAGCCTTTTTAGATGTCATGGTGACTGGTCCTTTTCATGATTAGTAGGAGTGAAATTGATATACTTTACTCTCACAAAATAAGCTTCCCATTGGCACTGGTAATGAAAGCAAGATTTTCTGAGTGTAGAATTTTGGTAAGCAGAATACCAAAATGTGTTTTCATTTTGCACGTAAAATACTGAGCCCTGGGATAAAAAACAGTAAAGTTCTAACTGAACATCACACCACTATTTATATATACTTTAAAAATATAGCCTTACAGTATGCAATAATGTATCTCTCTATGAAATAGTTTATGCATTATTATTAATGCCTGTAGGTTAATAATTTTGGTATTGGAATGGGGATCAATTTCATCCTATCGCAAATAATGATATATGAATTTAGCCCTCATGCAGGACGAAACAGCTTTTTTCCCCCTGCGGTGCTGGGGGAAGGCTTCCATCTGTTTCAAATCCCTCCTTGCACCAACAGTTACTTTATCCAATAGTTAGTGTGACTATTGGTATGGAAACGTTAGTGGAAGCAAAGATGGGGACTCAGCCTAAGGGAAAGAAAACAACATATCACTCTGCGATAGCCTGTGAAAGATATGCCAGGCAATGCAATTTCAGCAGGGGAAATCCACATTTACAACTAATTTTGAGAGGCAAGATTCACTGTGTTTCCAATTACTAGAAAAACAAGGTTCCTCAGCCAAACTCTGTTCATTTTGCTTCTTTCCAAGCTGTGAAGTGCAATGGGCTGATTTTATTGAACACCTCATCAGCCCTAGTTGAGTGCTTAATCAGCGCTGCAAACTCTTGAACAAGCTATAGACATGTCTGGTATTGGAAAATAACGACTCTTTTGTTTCAGCTTCTTAACTGTACTTAAGATGTGAAGGGAAGATTAACCCTTCATACTGTACTGGCTGCTGATTTATTGAAAGGAGTGGGAGACCTGCTTCCTACCCAGAGCCATTTCATAGGTTGCGTCAGAGGGAAAACATGATTGAGCAGCCATGAGGCACTTTCTTATAGCAAATATGCTGGGGTGCATCAGGTATTATCCAGTTTCCAGTGAGAACAGACTCCGCTTCTTAGGAAATAGTAACTATGGTTCATTCAACTGAAGAAATGCAACTGAGGCCTAATGGTCCCATTTATGCAGTAACAACTATATAATTACCATAGCACAAAGGTTAAGATGTTTGACTTTGGAAAGATTCTATCTCACACCTTCCCTTGACCATTCGTGGTGAACTTAGTTCAACCATCTTCTCTATAGAAGCCATTTTACAGGGTGGTTGTTGGGAGGATAAAAGGAAGGAAGAGAAGATGTCTTGGGCTCCCAGAGAAAAAGCAGGATGCAGTACAACTGAAACATTAGATCTACAGTTCTGATTTCTTAATTAATCAGTGTCCTTTATCATCATGTTTTCATATTATCATCATACAGTCCTACTGAATGTAAGCAACGAGGTGTATCTTTAGGAGGCTATAAATTCAGCAAAAATCAAAAACAAGCAAACTGTCCAACTGATATAAAGCTTTGAAGGATAATTCGTGCACTGCAATTTTCTCAGCATGCAGCATTATTTGGAACATGATATTTATAAAAATGTGCATTTCAAAGAATACACAATGTTTTTGTAAGACATTGAGCATCTTCTAAACACCCTCCAAAAAGTAAGCACTGTTTTCTCCGTATGGAGATGAAATCTAATTTGGGAACTTCCAACTTCCTGGATCAGCAGTTGGGTAACTTAAGAAAGACAGCGATTCTGGAGCACAATATGTGCCTTGCACACAAGAGAATTTTGGTTTGTTACATGGAATCTAAAAAAACACATGTTCTGGAAACCCTACTGTCCCTGATATTCTGAAAGTCAAAACTGAGGCAAGTAGACAGTTGATAACTCTCATCAGTTTTTTAAATTTGCATGTGGAAATGTAGCAGCATGTCTTTGAAGAATTTTACATTAGCTGTTTGGTGTCCTATCCAACCATCTGTCCTTTGACCATACACAGATAGATGGAACTTGCAATCAATATTAGTTATTGAGATGGATTTTAACATTTCTTCAATGCCTGGAGATTGTTAGGGGCTGGATGGGGGGGGCAATGGGTTGAAACTAAACCTTGGCAAGACCGAGTAACTCTGGTTGGCTCAGGGAGAATTGCCACCTCTGGTCTTGAATGAGGTGATATTACCTCAAAGAGACCCTGTGCGTTATCTGGGGGTTCTCCTGGACTCACGACTCCTGCTTGAAGAGCATGTGGTGGTCATGGCCAGGAGGGTGTTTGCACAACTGCAGGTTGTGCCCTTTCCTGGACCAACTATCTCTACTCACAGTCACTCACACCCTAGTCATTTCCTATTTGACTATTGTAACATGCTCTACATGGGGCTGCCCTTGAAGACACCCAGAAGCTGCAGTTGATGCAAAATGCAGTGGCCTGCATGAAGTCCAGATATCTTCAAGTTGCCAAGGTTAGGAAACAATGACTTAGGGTGGCACAAGTGGAGCAGCAGGCAAAAATGAGTTGTAGGCAAGTGAAACAGCCTCAAACCTACAGTGACGTGGGTCGCCACTAGATGTCAGCAAATGTAATAACAAAATTAAATGTTGCTGTCTGTCATCTGTTGGTCAGATTTTTTTCAGCCTAATTCCAAATCAAGCAATGGCACTCCATCCTGCTTCCATTTGTCTATAAGAGATACTTGGGCGTGAAAACCCCAGGTGCTTGAATAGGTCTGCTCCTTTGATTCTAATCAGGAGCAATTCAGCTGGTGACTTACGTTATGATGGGAGTGTGGGATCCAACAGGTTTTGGACTCTTGCCCTTGCCTCAGATGGGGATGGATAGGTTTAAAAACAATATGTGATGATTTTTGACTATCAGTAATATTTTATTTCATTTTTCAAAGACGATGGCCAATAGATTTTATTCTGGATCATTGTTCATTTTTAAATAAAAATGCATGTGCAATTATGCACAATATGTGCATAAATCAAAGATGCCTTTTTCAGAACTAATGAAGCAGAAATCTGTTTTTGCTAATTTAAGTGATCTTCCTGTTGACTGAGGAATTAACAAAGGAGAGAGAGAGAGAGAAAAAGAAAGAAAGACTGGGCTGGGAAAAAACAGCAAAAAGAACAAAAAGCTTTGGCTGAAACAAAGAAATGTATTAAGTTTTAGCCACTGCTTCACAGCAGTACTGCTTATAGCTCATCAACAATTTATTTTAACAACAACTAAAGCTATTTCTGAATTGTTACTTTTGTTAAAAAAGATAATCTGCTTTTCCTTGAAACACATTAGAGTTTCGAATCATAATGTTGGATTAAACCAATGTGCCAGATCCCCCATCTGAACATGTTTGCTCATGGTGGTAAATATTTTGTTGCATGCTGATCTAATTTGCATGCCACGGGGAGTCACAGATTGTGTTAAAACAGTTTAGCAAGCCAGTATGCATATAACATTAAATTAAAACCCAAGATGCAACAAGAACTTTAGTTTCTTAGCCGGGCCTTTTGGACTTCTTCCTCAAAGGTGGAGGACTAGCATTCTTGTTCCAGAATTAAATCGGCTTCACCAAATGAGGAGTCAGGATAATGGATGGTCCCCAGAACTGAAGTTTGCATTTCAGAGTTCAGCGATGCATATGGTAATTTCTTTAGTGGTGTGTGTACTAACATATTTTGCAGAGTTTTATGTTTCAGAAGGTTACACTATATAACAGTATTTCTCAAATAGTGGGGCGGGCCCCCCTAGGGAGGCGCGGAACAAAGCCAGGGGGTGCGCATGACCCTGGGGCATGTGCTTTTTTTGCTGTAGGGTTTTTTTTAACCGAACAATAGCACACAGCACAGAGTAGACGATATAACAAGTGCATATAACAAACCTTAAGAGTCACCATGGAAAAATGTTTAACAGAAATAAAAAGAAAGGAGGAGAGAGACGGAGATAGTGAGACAAATGTAAGTCTCCCAAAAGCTAAGATGAGGAAATACAGTATGACAAAGCCTATATAGCGCGTGGCTTCACTGTGACTACGGTGGGAGACGAGGAAAGACCTACATGTTTACTGTGTCTAAAAATGTTGGCAGCAGACAGCATGAGCCCAATTAAATTAAGGCATCACTTATACACATTACACTGCAATATGCTGATAAGCCATTTGAGTTTTTTCAGCAAAAAACATGCTGAATATTGCAAACAATCATCCTGGCAGACAGTTGGGGGGGGGGATAACAGAAAATAATCGAGAAACACTGCACTATAAGGACAAATAGCTGTAGCTTATTAATTAATAACATTAGATTAGAATTGAACAATCTTTTTAAATTAACTGCCAGATACCATGTAGGAAGGTAACAGAGCTCCAGCCACTGGAGACGTCTTTGGATAGCACTGGCTCTTTGGCTTAGAAACGGAGATGAGCACAACCCCCTAGAGCCAGAAAAGACTAGTGTGTGCAAGGGAACTTTTACCTTTTACCTTACCATATATTGTGCCAGGAAACATCCTACATTTGTCCATATTCATATCCATTGTTAATATTAATATTGATATCACCAAGCAGAGTCATAAGGATGGCTGGATTGAAAGAACATGCTATATTAGCCCTAAACAGAATTGGATATTTTATGTTTCCATATAGTGTAAGAACTAAGCTATGAAATTAAGCTGGAATACAAACTATTTGTTTGAGCAAAGCATAACAATTTTTGTTAACCATGTTTTAACATTGTATTTATTTCTAATACTTATATAACTATCATACTTTTCTTTAACTTACTGTATTTTGTATAAATGAGTCCCACATTTCATTATGCTTAGTATTATATATTCTTGCACAATATTTGCATTAGATATGTATATTTTATTCACAGTTGAAACTGTTTACTGTTATAATGGCTTATTATACTTTGTTTCCTTGTTTTCTTTTTCTGTTGTATTTTAAAACATTTAAAAAGCATTTGTTATAGCAATAGCAATGGCACGTAGGCTTATATACTGCTTCATAGTGCTTATACAGCCCTCTCTAAGCAGTTAGCGAGTCAGCATATTGCCCCCAATAATCGGAGTCCTCATTTTACTTATCTTGAAAGGATGGAAGGCTGAGTCAACCTGGAGCTGATGAGATTTGAACTTCCAAACTGCAGCTAGTAATCAGCTGAAGTAGCCTGCAGTACTGCACTCTCACCACTGCACCACCTCTGCTCTATTTGTTATGCTTTTTTCCCTCTTTAATAATGTATGCATTTCAATCATAACTATCTTTGTGGTTTGTTTCTTTTTCCTTTTTCTGTTGTTATTTTAAAAACAGTAAAAAAAAACCCACAAAAAACTTGGTTTAATGTTGTGTGAACCCAACTTGAAAGCTAAATCTGGTTATTGATACATATTTGTGGAGTTATGGGGATTAAGACTGGAGTGCAAGATCCTTTTAGTAGATAAACAGACTATATTCAAAGGGTGGGGGAGGGTATAAACTATTACCCAACGTTTGCCAGAGAAACACTCTAGTACCCCTAGGGAGCTTTACGCATAACCTTAGTGATTCTTGTCATTTGAGTGGAACTCTAGAAAAAAGCAACTTTAGAGGAAGCTGGAATTATCAGCCATTCACAAATAACTACTTTTGTTAATAAAGATGATGCATGATAATCTCAGTATGCAGGTGAGATATCATCTAAATCCCCATCTGGAAAGAAACCAAGCAAAAATATTTTACCTCAATTTTAACTTCTATAGCAATTCAGTAGTTCATATTCTAACAAAAGAATGCATTTTTCAGCCCTCCTCTCTCCCTCCCTCCACACCCCGTGTTGGCTGATAAATCCTTTAAGCAGATGCTGCTGCAATTCCCTTAATGACACCAGTGGACTTATAGTCAGATGCAAACCATAAACTATAAAAACCATAAAAACAAGAACAACAACGATCTATACGGAGAAGCCTTGAAAACATAGACAAGATAGGAAACATGTAAGGATTATCAAATACCAGTCATTTTTCATGCCTCTGGATTTTGGAAACCACGGTTTTGCATAGGTTATTGCGTTTTTCCTCTCTAAGCTAAGAGTGGCATGTTTATAACTGTAGGGCTCAAGAGTTTTTGAAGTCAAGATTATAACTCAATCATTAGACAGTTCTCATATCTACCATATTTTTCAGAGCATAAGACACACCTTTTTCCTTCCTAAAAGAGCCTGAAAATTTGGGTACGTCTTAGACTCTGAATGTAGCTTTTTTGAAGCTTTTTTCCCCAGCCCTAACTAGGTCCTAACGATCTTCCTGGCTTCCTACTCCTTGTAAATAAGGTTTTTCCAGCCCTAAGTCTTTGCAGGCTTGTTTTCATTCCTATTCCCTCTGAAAAAAACTTTTTCAACTCTAACCAGGGGATAAAATAATGTGCTGAAGCTGACCAGCTAAGGATGCTAGCCAGATTAATATCTGGTAGGTAGATTCCTCCCCCCTATTTTCCTCCCCCTTAAAGTAAGGTGTGTCTTATACTCTGAAATATAAGTTTGGGGTCTTTATTCATTTAAAATTAATTTCTTAGAAGCAATTTGTTGACCTCTCCCCTTTTCTAAGAGGTCTGTAAGGGGCGTGCATAAGTGCACCATTGTGTCTACCATCCCTATCCTACTGTCCTATTGTCTTCTTTTATCATTACTTTCTATGTTATACTTATATAAACTACTATCCTATACTTGATTGACAAATAAATAAATAAATAGTAATAAATAAATAAATAAATAAATAAATAAATAAATAACTTGATGGTCCTGATCTTATAAAAAGATTTAAAGTTCCCCCTGTCCAGTTGCGATTGACTCAAGGAGGTGCAGCTCATCTCCGATTCTCAGCTGCATTTCAGGGACCCTGCATTGTCTGATAGACATTTCTATCATCATGGGGCCAACATGAAAATACAGAATGCAGTAATCTTTCCTGCCGAAGTGGTTACCTATTTATCTATTCACCTATGTATGTTTTTGAACTTCTTGAGAACTGAGGCGAATAACGGGAGCTTGCACGGTGCTTGGATCTCAAACCCATACTATCAACTTTTCAGCTGACAAGCTCAACTCACTGTCTTAAGTGCTGAAGCCATCCCATCCCCCCACCTAGGCTCATATCAAATATTTTTCAGCATTAGAATTTTAGGTTGGCCTTAACTGAGAGCACATCTGAGCAGTGTTCCCTCTAATTTCTTTTTGGGGTGGGCGGAAAAGTATAGTGTCTGAGCGGCAGTCCCTTCGGGACTGGGCGGCACAGAAATAATAAATAAATAAACAAACAAACAAACAAACAAACAAATAAATTAAAAACCCACCCTGTTTTGCCTCAGAGAATTTCAAAATAAAATACTGTACTGTGTGTCTATAACAGTGAGCTCATAATAGGGCAACTCTATCAATATCAAAATGCCACTTAAATAGTTGAGCTAGTTTCAAACTAGATTTTGATTTTCTTTCTCTCTTCCTTACTCCCATTTTTTTCTTTCTCTTTTCCTTCCTCTCTTTTTTCCATCTGTTTCTCTCTCTTCCTCTCTTCCTCTCTCTCTCCTTCCCTCTCACTCTTTCCCTCTCAGCTTCTTGGCAGGTTTGGAAAACACTGAGTTGATGATGATTTTTAAGTGAGCGATTGCTCACTGCTCAGCTTAGAGGGAACTATGCATCTGAGTCTTCAGGACAGTTTTCAATCTTTTGGAAGAGACTTTGATTACAAGAAACGTCACTCAGGACTCAATAGTCAGTCCTTTACTTCCTTGGAGCTATATTATTATTCAGGTAACATAAGTATAGAACAAGTGGGATGCACTTTCCACTTTTTTGTATGTGTATGTGCCCATGGGAGTTAGGACAGGCCCTGTTCCTGCACAACATTTGTTCAATATCATTCAAGCAAATCAGAAAGCAATCTTGGCTTAGGACCCTTCAGCTCTTTTCTATCACTGCTACCAGAGGGAAAACACTGTAATATTCCTGAATTTGAACATATCTGTCTTTTGGAACCGATGAGATAATAATATACTGCGCTATGGATTATTGCACTGTCAGCTCTACAGGGACCAACACGCTATTTACATAATGCCCTTTTAAGCACAAATGCTGGGTTAGGCACTGGATTCTCATGTTACTTTTTTTGCTATTGGATCAATACGAATCAGTTTCTGACATTTTTTCTAGGCTCCATTCAGCTGCTATTTCAGAACATCAACCGTTAACTAAATAATGGTAGTTATGTGGTAATAATAATATAATGCATTTCATTCAAGTGTTGGTTTAGGATCAGGTTAGGGTTCTGTTCATAAACTTTTATTTTGTTGTAGAGCATAGCAATACAGTTCTCTTTAGTATAGAAATTATATATAGAAAGAGTTTGATCTGGTGACACCTGATGAAGTGGACAAGGCCATTGGAGCTGTGAGTTCCGCCACCTGCTTACTGGATCCGTGTCCCTCCTGGCTGGTTTCGGCCAGCAGGGAGGTGACATGGAGCTGGGTCCAGGAGATTGTCAATGCTTCTGTGGGGAGGGGGTCCTTTCCGGCTCCCTATAAGGAGGCACTTGTGTGCCCCCTCCTCAAGAAGCCTTCCCTGGACCCAGCCGTACTTAATAACTATCGTCCAGTCTCCAACCTTCTACACATTTCAAAAAGTAGAGAGATAGACCAAGACAAAAATTAAATGGACGGTTAATTTAATATCAGCACTGTAATATCAGCACTATGCTGATGATATACTATTATAGATAGCCAGCTGAGGCTATCCTAAAGATGCTTTGAAATCTTGGCCCAGTGTCTTGAGAGTCTGGAGCAGGAGTCCCCAAACTTGGCAACCTTAAGACTTCTGGACTTCAACTCCCAGAATTCTCCAGAAGGCATAGCTGGCTAGAAAAGTCTGGGTGTTGAAATCTTCTGGTCTGGATGGATCAAAATAAACACAGATTGATCTGACTTCATTCTGTTTGCAATCTTGGTTCTGGGAGAAGTCGCAAGCCCCCTAACGATGCAAATCCATCATAGGAGATTCTTTCTGAACCTACATCTTCTGCTAGAAGTGCAAGTGAAGGCTATGGCCAACTCTTTGCCCAATTGCAGACTTTTTTGAACTATGATTTGCTTGCAAAAGGTAGGTTGCTATACTCTATATGAGGCTGGCTTTGAAAATTATTCTGAAGCTTCACCGAGTCAAGAATACTCATCTGCAAACTGGAGATAGCAGATTCAGCAGCGTAACTTCTATTTTGCGATCACTGCATTGGCTTCTGGTTGGCTTCCAATTCAAAGTACTGATTATTACCTTTAAAGCCCTACATGGTTTGGCCCTGGGTGATCTTTAAGGGAAGGAATGCTGAGGGAGAAGAATGCGATGATAGCTTGCTGACTTACTTTTCAATAGCTGCCTCCCCCCTCTTGAAACAGTCTGCCTCCTGAGATAAGGAATGATCCCAAATTCCTGTATTTCCCCCACCCCAAGACTTTAAAATATATTTTTTGTTCAGCAGCATATTTTGATGCTGATGATATCGCGATAGCTTAATTAGGGTGTAAATGGTTTAAAATACTGCATTTATATTATACAGTATGGGGAAGTACCTGCAGCTTATAAATATCAATAAAAATAAACAAATAAACCAGCAACAGTAGTGTTAAGCCTCTAGCAGCTCCATCCATCTCTTGAAAAAGAAATGAACAGTGCTATCCAGACAGGGAAACTTTATCTCTAAACTAGACATCAAAGTAAATAGCAAATCTTTTTCTTGCCATCCAGATGCAAATTCAAAATGTCCTTCTTCATTACCAGTTATATGCAGCCCTAACCCTTTCTCATTTTTCCATCTCTGTCTTTTTCTGTATGCTGAATCAAAGTGACATTCACCCATCCTTGAGCCAACAGAAAGCTACACCAGCATATAATTTGCTAGCCCCACTGCCATTCTCTCCCTCCCTTTCCTATTTTGGCTTGAGGTGAAATGGCACTTATTTACTTATTTACTCCAATAAATGTGAGGCGTGTGAAGGAAAAGGTTTTTTTCCCCCTCAGCTGTTACTCTTTCCTCTCATCCTGAGCTTATGAAAAAATATTTACCAATCATTCTTCTTAATGAAGGATGGATTTAAGCTAGTGGATTGAACCATCATACTCCCAGTTTTCTGTTTCTATGCGAATGCATCCAGAATATTCCTCAATGACAGGTAAGCAGTCATGGTGAGGGTGGGGGTGGGGGTGAGAAGAAAGATTGGAGAGGAAATTGAATGGTTACACCACCAGACAACTGTGCTCCTTTGAAAAGAGCCCTAATTGAGAGGCTGCGCGTCCTCAGCGAGGGGCCGACATTTGCGTTAGTGCTGGATCAACACGGCACCGACTTCCTGGTTAATCGCTCAGCGCACTCAGCATGGCTCACATGGCCGGTAGTGACTGGGTTCATAGAACGGCCTTTTAAAACGTCTGCAAGCTGCCCAGCTCTTCCCCTCTTCAGCCTGGCTGCTAGCAAGCGCAGGGACAAAAGCTATAAGCAGTGGACCAATTTACATACCTTGGCAGCACCCTCTCCTGTGCAGTGACAATTGATATTGAGGTCAACTGCAGAATCGCCAAGGCAAGCTCTGCATTTGGCAGACTAATGACCAATGTGGAATAAGCCTTGCTACAAAGCTCAAAGTCTACCGAGCAGTAGTGCTAACTACCCTGTTGTATGCTAGTGAGACTTGGACTGTATACAGGAGACATGCTAGGAAGTTGAACCACTTCCACATGACCTGCCTCCATAGAATTCTGGGGATCCGGTGGCAGGATAAGGTGCCTAACATTGAAGTCCTCTGCAGAGCAGGCCTGCCATCAACTCCCACCCTGCTGAAGAAAGCGCAGATACGCTGGGCAGGCTTTGTTTCTAGGATGCCAGACCATCGCATCCCTAAACAGCTCCTCTATGGTGAGCTGTCTAAAGCAAAGCAATCACACAAAGGAAACAATACAAAGACACATTGAAAGCCTCCTTCAAGTCCCTCAATATCGATACCACCTCCTGGGAAACCCTGGCACAAGATTCACCAACATGGCGTATGCTGATCTACCAAGGCTGCCAGACATCTGAGGCTAGAAGAACATTCCATAGCAGAAGAGAAGTGAGTACTCCACAAAGTCAGAGCTGCAACAATGGTGCCCATACATGTCTGCCCAACATGTGGCAGAACATTTCATGCCCCTATAGGCCTTACGAGCTACCTGTAGACACATCGTGTACAGCCAGTGATGGGCTCCTACAGGTACAGTCAGGAACGCAGTACCGGTAGCAAAATTTGGAGCTCCACCCAAGAGCACCCAATTTGCACTGAAAGATGTTGAAACAAAATGCATAAACCACGCCCACAATGTGGTAGTAAAAAATTTGGTAGCCCATCACTGTGTACAGCCCACAAACCATTAGATGTCAAAGTCCTCTTCAAACATGATGGATGAATATCAGACTGTTCAAGTACAAATGATACATTTGTATAATACTGTGGCTCCCAGCTAAACTTTCACTGGAATGAAAATACCTACCTGCATATATTAAGACCTCTGCTAGGATGCTGGGATTATTCTATTGATGTAAAATCAGCCAAAGCAAAGCAGTAGCCTTTTCTGATAATGCTCAGCAGAACCCACCTGATTTCTTCTAACCAATTCAACTGAATTCCTTCACATTGCATATTTAGGAGAAAATGGGGAGAGCTCTCTTGTCTGCCATTCTCTTCCTTGCCACGGAAAGTTCATGAACATCTGAGTGCAAACTTCACACCAGTCATCACTTGCTTAGGGGCTATTTACATATGGCCCATAATCACCATGACTACAGCATAGCCAGTAACTCACTGGAACATCTCTGGGAGACAAAGTTGGAAAAATATAATTATACATTCATAGATGTGCAAATATTTTTGTAAACTGTTAGACTTTCTGTTCTCAGTGGCTTTCAAAAATAATGGTTTCTCAGCAGACTTGATCAAAAAATTAATGCATCTTGTCTGGTTTGCATAGTGCTTAATTCATAATAAGGCTGGGATTGTGATGTTCGCAGATCAGCATGCATGCAGAAGCTTGCATATATATTTATGAAACTCTTGATGTACTTTGTGTGTATGTGCGAGCTCACGGGCACTTTGAAACCCTCTTCTCTGACATATTGCCCCTCAGATGGGCTGAAATTGGAACTTCTAAAATTCCCAGCTATGATAGTTGACTCCAGTAGTTGAGAATTCTGGAAAATGCATCTCGTTCTAAATCATCTGAATAGGATGAAGCTGGGAAAAGCTCCTCTGAAATCTAGTCCATAATAACTGCAAGGTAAGGAATCCTCTGTGAAGGAGATGAGGCAAATGGATTTAAAACGACTTGCAGCCCCACTGACAGCTGCTCTAGTGCCTTCACTTTCAGTGAATGAAAGAGACTTCCAGACATATATAAGTTTTTCATAGATAGTGTTGCTTTTCAAAATATCCATGAAATTCATCCAAAACTCTGAAATAGGAGTTGACCATGAATAATCCCATAATTCCACAGAAAAACTCTACTGAAACACTTTTCTGACAAGTAAGTCTGGGAAGTTTGACTTCACATGTGTTTACAGGTGCTCCTGCATAGGCTGTGGGGCAAACTGGAAAAGTGCTTAGGAAAAAAAATTGATGGCAACCTCAAAGAGAGAAAGACCTGTCCATTTTGGACATAGTGCCTTTCCTTCCATACTCTGCGATTAAAAACCTTGTGCCTGGCTAGTATAAACTATAATTTTCACACTTACATGTTGAGCTACACATAACTTCATGAACAATATGAGAAATGAAATTTATTTTTCAATGCAAAGAAAACTGCACATTATACTCCAGAGATGAAAAATTGGATTTTCTAAATTTTTAGTAGTTGATTAATAATTAACTGATGAAAACATTTATGCCCTCCACTTCACTGGATAATCTTCCCAATTTACAAGGATTTAACATTTTGCTCTAAAGTATAAGTGTAAAGACAGATAAGACTGGGGAAAGGAAAGCATTCATACACCAATTGTTATTTCTATCAGGATGCTAGTTTGTCTGTCCTCCATAACTCACTGCAATGGCTGTGGAAAAAGCAGAATTAAATGAAACTGACTTCATAGGAAGTTCCTGATTGCCTTTTCTGCCTTGGCTTGCAGAGCTTGAAGGGATGGCTGCTGGTGGAATGAACAGATCCCTTGTACAGTAATCACAATGACTGGAGGCAATTTTGCCCTACATTCTTAAGCTGTATGTTTCCTATGCTGTCAGAAATGAATCCAGCCTTCCTGAATTTCAACATGTCCTCCATTTTGATCACAGATGTTCTATTCAGATTGCACTAAACATGCTCCTCCACAATTGCTGGGTTCTTCTGCTCCCTTTATTCTCCTATCCATAGTAGCATCACATGTGAAAATAATTTTCCTTTGTGGGTACATACAAGCAGCAGCAGTTTTACAATCCTTCCTGTTCCTGGACTACAAAGGAAATTGGGTAGAACTCTTATTGATTTCACCAAGTAAAAAAAATAAAAGAAATAAGTGGCTAATGTTTTGATATTCCAAATTTATCTTTTAAAAAAAAATAAATTAGACTTTTTTGTAGTAGGCACTAGGCAGTGCAACTACCCAGTACATATTGGTGTTCAAAAATAGAAAGCAGAGACTGAGAGAGATCTACCTACCTGAAATTCACCATCTAATTGGAATGGGGGCATTTGTATAAAATGGAACAAAGTGCAGCAAGGAACCAGGCTACTCAGCTTGTTTGAGGCAGAGCCAAAAAGCCAAAGTGTACAGTCTCTGAGTGTACGTAGGATGACACCACCAGTTCCTATTTCTTGTCCTTTGGAGAAAAAAATAGCTTGCTTGTCCATGGCTGTAGAAGCATGTGGCTTGATCCCAATAGAGTCCAGCAGGGTCTGAAGGCTACAGATTTCAAACTCTATCATCAACTTGTGAGAAAATGATCTTTATCAGATCCAGTCTAACTGATTTTATTTGAATTTGATGCAGTGAGTTATGGAGGACGGACAAACTAGCATCCTGATAGAAATAAGAATTGGTGTATGAATGCTTTCCTTTTACCAAGTGAAATAATGAGCTTTCTGCCACTGACTGTGCCTTGAAGCAGTGGCAGAACTGTTCATTTATTCAGAATGATTTCATTTACTGTATTTTTCAGAATATAAGGTGCACTCCCCTCCCAAAAAAGGGTGGAAAATTTGGGTGGGTCTCATACACCAAATATAGCCCTGCCCACCCACTGGCCCCCACCTTTTGTCCTCTCCCTCCCAGGAATTTGCCTCTTTGCAGTAAACAGCAAACAGTCTGTTTCAGTTTTAGCTTCAGCATGGCCTGATTAGCACAAGCACCTGATTGTTGGTTGGACCGGCCTCCTTACCATCATCTGTTTCAGGCTGCAAGGATTGCTATAGCCTATTGCTGCCTCCGGGTGCCCCATGTTTGGCCTCTGCATCCCATGTTTGCCCTCTGCACACCTCACATTTGGCAGCTGCTTGCTCAATTTTCTGCCTATTCTGATCCACGCCACCCAGAATGGGTTTGCGGAGGCTGAAAATGAGATGCAAAGGCTGAAAATGGGACACATGGAGGCAGCAATAGGCTATGGCAATCCTTGCAGCTTGAAACAGCTGATGGTTAGGAGGTCGATCCAACCGAAATTCAGCTGCTTGTGCTAATCAGGCCATGCTGGAGCTAAAACTGAAAACAGGCTGTTTGCTGCTTACTGCATGAGGATTCATTTTAAATTGCAACTCAAACACAACAGTTACAAAATACAAATAGAAAACTGCCATGCATTACCAACTGCTATGAAAATAGTAAGATGAGATTAATACATCCATCTTTTCCTTCACATTATGCTACTAATTGAAATTTGTGAGTTTTCTAATGTTTTGCTCTATTTGGTCCTTTATAATCTTAGCCAATCAGATGAGGATCATGTGAAGAATGCAAGTTAGGCTGAGAAAGTGGCTTTATTGTGTTAAAAATATTTGAAAACAATCACCACTGCTCTGGCCTACAAAAATAGTTGATCTGTGCAATGAGGAAGCAATTCTGCTTCTATCCTTTATCATATTAGCAAAGACATTTGTGATTGAATCTCTCCAGACAGATGCCTGAGGCACATAAACATAATCCCTCTTTTGAGGGAAAGGTATCTAGCAAATATGACATTTTTACAGAAAATCTAGTTCAAATGTGGCTTTATGTCATGGAGGGGAGAGATTATGCCCTTGCCAGTCAGATAAATTCATGAACTGAGCTTCAAAACAAAAAAACAAATTAAAATGGGGGAGAATCATTTTGTGGATCCCAAAGAAAGGGAAGAAGCAAATAAATGTTTTTTAAAAGATTTTTTTTAATCCCAGCGAACATATCTAATATTCCTTCCTCCTATTTTTCTCACAACAACATTGGCTGAGAAAGAGACTGGGCCAAAGTCACTTGTCTGACTTTGTTCCTAAAGTGGGAGTAGAATTGTATTCTAGCCTGGTGCTTTAACTACTAGACCAAACTGCCTCTCTGTTGGCTTGCAGAACCAGTGAATTCAACTTTTGTTTATATGTTGAATAATCATGAGATTATTTTTGCTTCCCACCCCCTACCCTGAATTCTTGGTAGATCAATTTATTATTGCTGGTAGCAAAAATAAATTTAAAAAAAGATATTGTAGTCCTCAGTGGTCGATAAACTATATTCCTCAGGAGATTATTAAGTATTTTTTTCTTTCAGTTTTTATAGAAATTTATTCATAGAGTTGACTTATCAGTACAACCTTCATAGATAGTATGGTGTGTTACTTCCATTTCCCTGTTTTGTTCCTTGGCTGGCTCACTTGTCAGCCCTTACATTTGCTTTCTGAGCTTTGTTATCCCATTATTATGCTTTTTGAGTTATTTTCTTGAAGTCTTTTTATTTTCATATCAACCATTCCTGCTTGTTTTTTTCTTTGCATAATCCAGAGAATCATAGACTCAATCACCAAAACCTATTGCTTTGACTGCTTCAGCTTCGACTGCAACAATACACGAGCACATAATAGATGCAAAGTTTTGGTAAACGTGATTGCAGAAAATACGACTTCAATAACAAAGTTGTTAATGCCTGGAATGCACTGCGAGACTCTGTGGTTTCTTCCCCAAGCCCCCAAAACTTTACCCTTAGACTGTCTACTGTCCACCTCACCCCATTCCTAAGAGGTCTTTAAGGGGTGTGCATAAGCGCACCGGGGTGCCTACAGTCTCTGTCCTAATGTTCCCTTTTATTTGTATCCATTTCATGTACTCATGATCATGTTTATACTTATATCTGTTATCTAATGCATGCCTGATAAAATAAATAAATAAATAAAGTAAAATAAATAAAATAAAATATTGTCTTCCCAGCAGTAAAGCACACCCTGAAGCCAAAGTAAAAAAAATGACATCTGGTGTGGTCTTGTACATGTTTGCCAACTTTTTATGGATTTCTCTTTTGGCTATAGTGGCCTTTCCAGGATGAAGATCATCAATTACCATCTGTTTATGCTGAAGCAGCCGTTTGTCATGAGCTTCCTCGTTGTGATGGTCACCATGTCATGCATCTTGGCAGCCTCTCTGATGCAGGGAATCAATTTCCCTGAATGTGTACTAGAGGAAAAGGTGTGCTTCACACACTTTGTCCTTCTTGTGCTTCCTCTTGAACTTGTCATGTCAAAAGGGCCACCCCTCAAACTGAAGATCAGCACGATCTATTCAGCACCACTTTTTTTTTGTCCGTAAACAATAGCAGCTGCAATTGGCTTGTAATGATTGGAATACACCGAGAACAGCAGTGATTCTGGTGTCTTTCGCTGCTTGGTGCTAAGGGTCACTGATGCAAGCTAGGACTGTGGCCACAACATTTACAACAGTCTTTCCTAAACATGCATCTGCAATCCCCTATGTTTTGATTAACCCCACAGATGATATTTTCTCCTGAATAAAAGCTTCTAGTTGAAAGTCTGGTGCTTCATCTCTGATTGCACAATGTCATGATGAAATCGGTAGCGAATCATACACTTTTCATCCAAGACTTTGTTAATGGGATTGGTTGTCTCTTAGTTCTTTACAGCATCATCAATAACTCTGCATGTCTTAGTGAATAAGACATAGTTTGGCATTGTCCTATTAACCCTATCATTTCCATCTTGACATGTTGGAAAAATACAAGAGTGAACTGATGATGACATGGTTAGCGGTCTTGCCCGCCTGCACAGAAGAATAAATTCAAGAAACCTGTCATGATACACATGAGAGACAATCCAGAAGTTTATCAAGCATTTTTAAAATCAAAATCAAGAGCAAAATAATTTCATCTGCATTTACCTTGGTTTCTTTGGCAGCCATTTTAAGATTCAAATGAGAGAGAATCAAATTTCTCTTTGCAATTCATATATTACACCAGTTTACAGAAAGGTTATACTGGAACTGAAGGGAAAGAAATGTGCTCTTTTTGACCTTCTTAAATATTGCCCTGAAATTATCTATCTATTATTACCAAGGCTTCCCAATATGCATATTTCAGTACAAAACTGAGAATAGAATAGAATAGAATAGGACAGGACAGGACAGGACAGAACAGAACAGAACAGAATAGAATGGGATTTTATTGGCCAAGTGTGATTGGACACACAAGGAATTTGTCTTTGGTGCATATGCTCTCTATGCATAAAGGAAAATAAGCATTTGTCAAGAATCATGAGGTACAACACTTAATAATTGTCATAGAGTTCAAATAAGCAATAAGGAAACAATCAATATTAATATAAATCGTAAGGATACAAGCAATAAGCTAAAGTCATACAGTCATAAGTGGGAGGAGATGGGTGATGGGAATGATGAGAAAAGCTAATAGTAATAGTAATGCAGCTTTATTGAATAGTTTGACAGTGGTGAGGGAATTATTTGTTTAGCAAAGTGATGGCGTTCAGGAAAAAACTGTTCTTATGTCTAGTTGTTTTGGTCTGCAGTGCTCTATACTGATGTTTTGAGGGAAGGAGTTGAAACAATTTATGTCCAGGACGTAAGGGATACATTCAATGATCCATAGAATTTTGCAGAGGCAAAGAAACTACTTAGTTAGAGATGTTCTGGTGCAAAAGAAATCCCTAAAAATAGAACATTGAAAGCGCTTCCTTTTTTTCTACCTTAACCCAAGTAAAGTGATGCTGTTATTCCACTTTTGGTCTCTGAAATGGCATTTTTACAAGGACACCATTTTGCTTCTTCATGATATGATTCTGTTACATTTTTTCAAAGATACTTGAACCTTACTTCTGAAGTTCAAAAGCAAACAAAATCTACAGGGAAGCATTATATGCTCTATTTCCTAAACTAGAAAAATAAAGCAAAAAGCATGGGGATATGCCTGCCACAATTTCTTCTGCCCAGTTCTCCTTAATTCACTTGCTTTCTACACTGCAACCACTTCTGAAAGGATAGTTTCTCTCTAACAGCTACAAAAAAAAAAGTATATCGCTGGAGCGTTATTTCTATTTGCTGAAACTAGAAGAAAGAAAGGAATATTTTGAGAAGAGCTCAGTATGAACTAGTCCAACATTAAATATAATTCTGGCTGGAGCGTTTCGTAGTATTTCAGGTATTCAAAGAAGCTTTACAAAAGATCAGAGAACAACATCATCTAAAGCAAGGGCAAGATGGCATCTTTACCTCATATTAGGAGCAATCATTTTGAGGTTCTCAGTACTGTTATTTGAAAAACATTGGGCAGTAGCAGTAAACTAAAAAAAGGAGAAAGAAATATATTGGTTTTAGACCATGAGCTCATGCTTTTCTGCAGGAAAAAAATAGCAAGTGTTCGGAAAAAAAGCAACCCATAGTGCCTCTCAGAAATGTTTTACACGATCTGCACTGGTGTGCTCAATTTCATGCTATTCAGGTTAGAGCAGACAACCACAAAAACATGAAAACATCCAGAAAGTGGTTCCAAAGCATGCAACAAAGATGACAAAGGATGTGGAGAAGAAAAGTTTACAGGTTTTTGAAATAAGACAGAAGGGGCCTGAGAAGAGAGAGACCCTGGTTTTTATTTCCTCACACATGACTAGTCGGACAGTTTGCGACTAGGCTCTGTGGTATAGAATTAATAAATAAAAGTAATATATAACATATAAATGCCAGATGACTATTGCTGTTATGAAGTTAGTTACTGCCCGCTTAACTAAAGCCAAACCCCAAACTGAATGGAACTGCTGAGGATTCCTCTATATCACTCCTTACTTAGCAGAACAACATAGATTACAACCAAGATGGCCATCAAGAGACTGCTATAATGTGCCATTTGTCTTCTAAACAATGGATTATCATGCATACCAGATACCCTGTAGCTATTCATAAGGGAGTCAACTGCTCCCTTAACAAAATGACATCATCTTGTTTAACATGGTTCTTCTGAAGCCCCCTTGTAAATTTACAGCCATCAGCAAAAAACACATTAGCCTCAAACAATGCTCGTTCCTCATAGTAACTGTGGGATTATAGCAGGCAAAAGGTGGCTGCCTGTTATGAAATCTGCATTCCATTCACATAACTGTCCTGCTCTAGCTGTGCTGTAACTCAGTATTAAACTATACTTAATAAAATCCATATTGCGAACCGCTGCTTTGGCCAAAAGGGAGGTATGTAACATTGCATATATATTGACTTTCACTGTTGGTCAATGCCAAGATTTATAGTCTCTACAGGTAAATATTGAGTGAGGCAGGCTGTTACTCAGTTATGTTTGCCTCAGTCAATAAATCCAGATGTTGACTCCCACAGAGCATCTCCTCCATTGGTTATAGTGTGGCCTGTGCTAAGGGATGCCATTCAACCAGAAAAGAAGTCTTGAATCACCTAACACAATGCGGTTGTAAGAAGTGATATTTAAACTGGACCCTGTTAAAATATTTGAGTAATCCCTGAACTGCAGATTGCTTGGGCAATCCTGTAAAAGGTCACGTTTTACCCTTGGTATTATTGATAAACTACAGTAAAAATAGATCAGTATTTCAGACACTGTCAAGGAGCTAATCAACTCTTTTGTACAAAGAAAAGAGTACACATTCTCTGATTTCCACGATTTCAGTCTGCCCTATGATCAATGTTTAAATACAGATGATTCTGAACTCTTTCTACCTCATTTTGTACCTTTCCCTAATGACCCAGTTACTGTTCACCTATGAAATGATATGTGAGTGGGTGGGAAACCCTCATTATCTAGAATGCTGTTTCCATTGAATTAATGCAAATCATGGCATAATACTGTATTAGCATAACAAAGCCATTTTACCATAAACCTAACTCAGGGAGTAAAGTACCTAAGAGCCAAGATAACAAGAGCAGCAGCAACAACAACAATAAGAATTTTACAAAATACATCAAGAAATTGCAGCTTCCTGCAATAACACCAGCGGAACTGCAAAAAACTGCCCTACTCGGAACATTGTACATTTTAAGAAGATACTTG
Organism: Erythrolamprus reginae; assembly: GCF_031021105.1. NCBI lineage: Eukaryota > Metazoa > Chordata > Lepidosauria > Squamata > Dipsadidae > Erythrolamprus > Erythrolamprus reginae. The sequence continues at coordinate 204,357,206 of NC_091950.1, forward strand.
GTTGATGCCTAGGATGCTGGTAGCAACCATATTTTATTTATTTATTTATTTATTTTGTCCAATACACAATGAGGGTTTTAGTGGGGTATATATATATATATATATCCCAGTGGGTATGGCTAGCTGATGAGGCCAAAATAAGGCCGAAATAGATCTATCCTAGTCTCCCTTAATTTTCAAATTCAGCTTAAACATGTGACACATACAGATAGAATTGTCGGCTATCAATAAAATTAACTGCCTTGGAAATGGCCCTGGGTTGGGCCAAGAGGCAAAAAAGGAGCTGTGATGTTCCTTCAATATACCAGGGTGATTCGACACAAAATGTAACCCTTCCCTGAAGAGCTGAAGGGATTGGATACTGTAGCCTAGAGGATAATTCTCTGCCTTACAAGGCAAAGGTTGCAGGTTCAAGTCCCAGTGGGTATGGCTAGCTGATGAGGCCAAAATAAGGCCGAAATAGATCTATCCTAGTCTCCCTTAATTTTCAAATTCAGCTTAAACATGTGACATATATATATATATATATATATATATATATATATATATATATATATATACTCGTCATCTTCAGGCTGGTGTTTCTGTCCTTTTTCTCAGGCGAACACCTTGTTCTCAGTGTATATATATGTTAAATGAACTCTGCCTTGTAAAGCAGAGATCTGATAGCTCACACTGCTAGTTCTCTGCTTTACAAGGCAGAGTTCACCAGATCGAATCCCAGTAAAGGAAAGGGTGTGGCTAGCTGATGAGGCCAGAACAAGGCCGAAATGGGACCATCCTAGTCTCCCTTAATTTTAAAATTCCAGATAAAAAAACAATTAACACATACAGAATATAGTTGTCGGCTATAAATATATTAACCGCCTTGAAGTGGTCCTGGGTTGGGCCTAGAGGCAAAAAGGAGCTGTGACGTTCCTTAAATATACCAGGGTGATCCGACATAAGAAAAACATATAGCCCCTCCCTGGTACAAAGCTGGAAGGGTTCTGATCTGATAGCTTACACTGCTAGTTCTCTGCTTTACAAGGCAGAGTTCACCAGATCGAATCCCAGTAAAGGAAAGGGTGTGGCTAGCTGATGAGGCCAGAACAAGGCCGAAATGGGACCATCCTAGTCTCCCTTAATTTTAAAATTCCAGCTAAAAAAAACATTTAACACATACAGAATATAGTTGTCGGCTATAAATATATTAACCACCTTGAAGTGGTCCTGGGTTGGGCCTAGAGGCAAAAAGGAGATGTGACGTTCCTTAAATATACCAAAAGCAGCCAGACACGCTGGTAAAACGCAAAGTCACTTTATATTTTTGAACACAAACACAGAGAAAAAACTGTTCTTACACACTGGGATGCTATGAGGCTTCACAGAAGAGTCACGACGGCCAGACAATACAACAGGCTTCTTGCTGGCACACCTACCACTGTAGAGAATAAGACCCACGCCTCCCCCAAGGTTTCAGCCTTCAAGGCCACAAGCCAGAATCAGAGACGCCAAGGATTGCAGCAAGGTCACAGGACTCCCAAAAGATAATTCTCCACAATACAGGAAGGGCGGGCCTGCCTTTTCAGCCTTTCTGGGGAGAACCACACCCAAACCCAGCTGTTGCCTATTAGGGATGGTAATACCTGGCTAATTGTCCCCTTCGTTGTGCTGCTCTTCTCTGCCTGAGATCGATGATGGCTTGTGCGTTCTCATCTAAGGACTCCAGGCTACTCGCTGGGGAGAGCTCCACCCCGGGGGTCTCAGGCTGTTCTGCCTCTTCCTCGGCCTGCAATTCCTCCTCCCCATCTGCCTGGTCCTCCTCCTCCTGTTCCTCGATACATGATGAAGGTTATAGAGGAAATACTCATAGTAAAATATATCTAAGAAAGAATAGAAGAGAAGTTATAGAAATAGAACATATGAAAGAATGGAAGAAGAGATATAAGAATAGAAGAAAGGTATAGGAGACATAGGAGAGTAATAGGACAGGGGACGGAAGGTACTCTAGTGCACTTGTACTCGCCCCTTACTGACCTCTTAGGAATCTGGATAGGTCAACCATGGATAGTCTAAGGGAAAAATGTTGGGCGTTTGGAGATGACACTATGGAGTCTGGTAATGACAACTCGGTTACTAAAGTCATATTTTTTACAGTCAAGTTTGGAGTGGTTAATATAAAGTTTAAATCTGTTGTGTGCTCTTGTGTTGTTGAGGTTGAAGCTGAAGTAGTCGCCGACAGGAAGGACGTTGCAGCATATGATCTTGTGGGCAATACTTAGATCTTATTTAAGGCGTCTTAGTTCTAAGCTTTCTAGGCCCAGGATTGAAAGTCTAGTCTTGTAGGGTATTGTATTTCAAGTGGAGGAGTGAAGGGCTCTTCTGGTGAAGTATCTTTGGACATTTTCAAGGGTATTAATGTCTGAGATGCAATATGGGTTCCAAACAGATTAGCTGTATTCGAGAATGGGTCTGGCAAAAGTTTTGTAAGCTCTGGTAAGTAGTGTGAGATTGCCAGAGCAGAAGCTACGTAGGATTAGGTTTACAACTCTTGAAGCCTTCTTGGCTATGTTGTTGCAGTGGGCTTTGGCATCTTTTGTTATTAGTATACTGAATAACCGAGTGGGGGTTATCTGTGATAATTTGATTATTCAGTTCGTATTTGGAGTTCAGATTCTTTGTCCCAATGTATAGGACGGAGCATTTGCTGGTTGAGATTTGGAGTTGCCATGTGTTAGACCACTCAGAAACAGAGTTGAGGTCTTTTTGGAGAGTAGTTGTGTTATCGTTGGTGTTGAAGAGTTTTACATCATCGGTGAAAAGGACACAGTTGCTTGTGATGTAATTGCAAAGGTCATTGATGTAGAGAATGAAGAGTGTTGGTCCCAGTACACTACCTTGGGGAACACCGCTTTTAACTGGGACGGGGGTGGATATGGTGCTTCCTATTTTGACCACTTGTTGTCTGTTTGACAGGAATATCAACCATCAGCGCCAGTCAATGATAAGTGTGGTACATTTTTAAATGTTCAGTTGATTGAATTTCATGTTTAATGAATTATAATATTAATAATAAGCTACTCACAGACAATTGGAGCAAGCATGAAGTTGAATTGCTCCTTAGCTCCTATAAAGTAAGATATGCATATTTAGTAATTTTCAGCACCATACTTCTCTCTACTAAATGTATATCCTGTTTCAGATGATAAATATGCCCATGTTGTGATGGATCATTTTGTCACCTGCCTTCTGCAATAGCATCATCCTGAAACTTTACTCCCGCTTCTTAGTGATCTTTAAAAGGGCATTGAAAATGTGGCTTAGGGTGGTGGGAGAGGGGAGTGTTCATTTATATTTCTCTGGTGGAAAAGAGAATTAACCATTGCTCCTTCCTGATGGTCATTTTTTCCTGTATTTTGTATTGTTCAAAGTCATGGGAGTTGTGTGCTTAGACGTTAGAAGAATGGATAAATGATAGAAAATAGATAGGTAGATAGATAGATAGATAGATAGACAGACAGACAGACAGATGATAGATAATGATAGATAATAGATGACAAATAATAAAGAGATGTCTCCTCCCTCCCTTACTGAGTTCAAGGCAATAGCAATAGCACTTAGACTTATATACCACTTCACAGTACTTTTACAGCCTTCTCTAAACAGTTTTACAGAGTCAGCATATTGCCCCAACAATCTTCAAAAGAATGGAAGGCTGAGTCAACCTTTAGCCTGGTGAGATTCGATCTACCCAATTGCAGTCAGCAGTCAGTCAGTCAGAAGAAATAGCCTGCAGTACTGCATTCTAATCACTGTGCCATCACAGTGTACGTAAGTCTCACATCTCCCATTTTTTGTACAAGAACTCTGTGAAGTAGGTTGTACTGAGAGTCCGTCTCAAAATCATTCTAGGATCTCCTGCGGCAGAGGATGAACTAGAACATAGGTTTCTCCGTACTAATCCAATGTTTTACTCTATATAAGTAGAATTTTGGGAATTTCAAAGGGCGTTCAGGAGCAGATAGGTCAGCTATTAGATTAAAAGGTGCCACCTTAAGCTAAACAGGTTATTGGCCTCTATGAAAAATACCTAAGGACATCCCAAGTGACATGAGTTTTAAGGAAAATATATTTTGTACCCATACAGTGTGGTGTCTCTGAAACTAATATTGGATTCAGTACAAAATTTTCACAGTTGGAGTGTTGCTTTTTCATAGATTACATCTGGGTTTTCTTCACTTATCTCCAGACATCATGGAAACCGATTTAATCCATGTGGATAAGAGAGTTTTTAAGATCTTAGTCATCAGTTTTGTACCGCCAAATATTTATTCTCTTGAAGATTAAACATTTGTATTAGCTTTTCACCTAGACTATTTCCCTGGCTCAAATATTTCAAGCCCATGGAATCTGGCCGAGTTCATGGGACATATTCAGCTCCGTTATTGAATTAAATCAATCTTCTAGTTCTTATAGAACATTGAACTATAAGCAAACCAAACAGATTGAGTTCATGCATAAATCAGCAAAAATATATAAAACAACTAAGCATTTTGTACAAATCCAGCCATTAGGACTCTCACTGATCAGATCAAACATGTTTTATAAATGCAACCTTTGTGTGACAGTCTCTTAACTATGCATCATGATTTGGCAAAGGGACAGTGAGTTTCTTGGTTTTGCAGCAGATTGAAGGCTGAGAAATTATGTCATATGCCAAATGATAATGCATGACTGGTGAGCAGAGAAAGATATTCCAACATTTGATTGGAATAGAAAAAAACTTTTTATGTCACTTTCCACATAGGAAGTCAAATTAAAGCCTTGGAATGCCATTAAAATACACATTGTGGTTGTATTCAGCTCAGTTCAGCAAACGGCTGATGTTCAAACTCAAACAATGTCTTTTGGAAGCAGTATCTGACTTTTCACTCTTCCATTTTTTTCTATCCCAATCAATACTAGGCTGATGCCGAAGCTTCAGTTTGGCACACAATATTCTAACCACATTGAAAATGCATAACAGCTGGCACCATGTCAGAAGGGACAGCCAGAGGGAAGCAAAATCTCAGACAGATGGATGGAATGCTTTGAAACAGTCTTATAAAAAAGGTGCCAAACTAGCTTTCCTCAACATTATCTGGTTGTTGGGAAACATGTTTGCACCTCTTTGTATGACAAAGTGCATGGGCTGCTATATATACGACATGGCCTTTTGATAAGGAGTTAAATGAAATGACATTTTTTAGCTGAGGTTCTGTGCAAAAGCAAAAATAAAGTTTACTATTAATTTTTAGCTCGCTTGCTTTCTTCCTACCTCAAAATGGCCTCACAGAATGAAAGCAGCCATGTCACAGAAAATGAAAAACAACAACTAGAAATGGGTCTTAATGGCTAATCTGCTATATTATCCTTGGTAACAAATGTTGGCATGAAAAAGAACACTAATATGAAAAGTCTCATCTGTATTCTGAATGCTTTTTCACAGCACATCTTCCTGAACATTTAAATTAGCTATAGGTATACATTTACAGATAATCTACTGTATAACTGATGTGTCTTTGAGAAGTTGAGAGACAGGGATTCACCCATCCTCAGGAGAGACCAGTTCAAATGATGAATTTAAAAGAGGACAATATTTTCCAGGGTAGAGAACAACCCTGATAGTTGCTTTACTGCATAATTCAACTGAAGCGAATAGCATATTCACACAGATATTCCCATATGGGGAATGTTCCAAATGCTATGATATGCAGGGAAGGAAGGCTAATGTTATTTAAGGACAGTAACAGCATCACTTTGTATTGTGGTATTTTCAGACTAGATCATCTTATTCATTGCCTCATAGATGTACAAATTAGAACTTATTCACACATACATCCCCAGGTGCCATTGCTTAAATGGGTTGTTCCATTCACAATCAACATTCATTCAGATAAAATTGCATGGACACTTCAGTTTCCTTTGTTTTCCCACAGAGCACTGGATAAGTCGGTGGGACTCCCATTTGCAGTACATTCACACATTGAATGTTAAAATAAAGATTATCAGGGGAAAAAATCATCTAAAAAACCCTAGACTTTATGAATTGTATTTAAAAAAACCAAGAGAAACACCCTGATTCCTGTAATGTATAGTTTGTTGTAAAATTCTGAGCTTGTTCTGTACTGAGGGATTCAATTGAACACCCTCACATATTCTTCAGGATCTACTGCTAGAGTATCCACCTTGCTTAGTTCCTGCTAACCATTGACTCCAACAGGAATGGGGCTGGTGGTAATCTGAAGAAACTAGGTACAGTGGTACCTCTACTTAAGAACTTAATTCGTTCCGTGACCAGGTTCTTAAGTAGAAACATTCTTAAGGAGAAGCAACTTTTCCAATAGGAATCAATGTAAAAGCAAATAATGTGTGCAAGCTCATTAGGAAAGAAATAAAAGCTCGGAATTTGGGTGGGAGGAGGAGGAGGAAGAAGAGGAGGAGGACAGTCACTGCGGAAGGAAGAAGGTGAGGTGAATCAAAAAAATCCAAAACTTTAAGGCTTTAAAAAAAAGAGGGACTCTGTGGCAGCGAGGAGGAGCACGTGCCTCCAATACACCCGTCTCTAGGCTGCCTCCCATACACTGCCTCCCATACACTGGTGGCAGCTGCTGCTACCTGCTGCCTCTTCCTTCCCATGCTGAAGGGCTCTCATCTCCCTCGCTTTGTAGCTGGCACCTTTCCTTCCCTGTGGTGACTCCTTGGCTGTCCAGAGCGAAGGGAGCATTTCTTTTCTCTGGGCACTGGCAGAGGTTTATTCCCTCTCCAAGCACCCAGAGGAAGGAAAATGCTTTGTTCGCTCTGGACTGCCAAAGACTCCTTAAGCACCACCAAAAGGCTCCTCTGGCAGCCCAGAAAAGCCCGAGATATCCGGGATTAAAGGGGGAATGGCAGGAAACTGGCTGGGTCTTTGTGCCGCTCTCAAATTTCCTGGGAAAATTTTCCGGGCTCAGGTTTTTAAGTAGAAAATTTTTCTTAGGTAGAGGCAAAAAAATCTTGAACATCTGGTTCTTATATAGAAAAGTTCTTAAGTAGAGGTACCACTGTACATTCATACATTCTTCTGACAGAAAAATAATTGTGATTATATCTCATGTGTAGGACAATCTTATATGCATCATCTGTTTATGTGTATCACCTACTGTTACAGCCCAACATGCAAAGGTCACTGTTAGTGCATACAGGTAGTCCTCAACCTAAACAGATTATTTAGTGACCGTTCAAAATTATGACACTGAAAAAAAGTGACAATGGCCATTTTTCACACTTACAACTGTTATGGTATCCATATGGTCATATGATCAAAACTGAAATGCTTGGCAACTGATTCCTATTTATGATGGCTGCATTGTCCCAGGTTCAAGGGATCACCTTTTCCCACCTTCTGACAAGCATAGACAACGGCGAAGCCAGATTCACTTAACAACCATGTTACCAATGTTACATCTGCGGTGATTCACTTAACAACTGTGGCAAGGAAGATTGTAAAATGGGGCAAAACTCACCTAATAAATGTCTCACTTAGCAGCAGAAATTTTGGGCTCAATTGTGGTCATACATTGAGGACTATCTGTATAAGTGAGAAAGAGAAGTGCAGAAAGAAAAAGTCAAAATGACTTTACAGTCCTTCATAAGTGGAGATGGAAAGTTTCTGCTAATTTTTAAATAAAGAAATATACTTTGTTTTCTCGAGAGTCTTGTTTCTTTTCCAAATTAGCAGGGCAGTATTGACACAAACTGCAGTAGTTGGGTCTAGATTTTTTTAAAAAAACCTAAACAGGAACTTTGGCAAAAGGGTGCAGGATTTATCTGAGATCAAAGATTTATTTGATTGTGAGTTGGTTCTTCATTGCAGGAAATTATATAGTCCTTGACGATTGTAGATGGTAGTAATTGTATCTTACAATTACACCCATACATACTTAGATCATGTGACAAATTCCAAAATTGGTGTCAACCATCTTCTCATTCTAGCAATCACCTTGTTGCACATTAGCTGGAATATGAGATGGAAACCTGAAACCTGCCAAATTGCTTTCATACAATTTTGTCAGAATACAAATTACCACGTGATAAATGACCAAAACACAATACAATACAATCAATCAATAAAAAGTCCTAAAAGGAAGTTAAAGCACTTTTTACGGAGGAAAAACCATCACTTTAAAGGCAATCTCCCATATTAGAGAGAATATGATTGTACAAGCTTCAAAAGTGATTTGAAAGGAGTGCTATGGCTCTCATGTGAACTGAGCTCTTTTCCGCTTTTCATCAAAACAGCCTGTGTTTTCTCAAGCTTTTGCATGATGATATCCAAAATGGACATGACTGCTTGGAGATTCAATGTCATAAATCAGCTCCATAAGGCAGCTCCTTTGTTGCAGGCTGGCTCTGGTGCATTAACTAGGAGCCGAAAGATGTTCTGCTTGCACAAGAGCTGAAGCATTATTATTATTATTATTGTTGTTGTTGTTGTTGTTGTTGTTGTTGTTGTTATTATTATTATTATTATTATTATTATTATTATTATTATTATTTAGATTTGTATGCCGCCCCTCTCCGAAGACTCAGAGCGGCTCACAACAGACAATATACAGAGTACAAATACAATATTAAAAGCAATATTTAAAACCCTTACAGTATAAAACAATCATATAACCCATATAGACCATTCATAAATCATAATAGCTGATGGGTATATCAATTTCCCCATGCCTGGCAACATAGGTGGGTTTTCAGGAGCTTTACGAAAGGCAAGGAGGGTGGGGGCAGTCCTAATCTCCAGGGGGTGTTGATTCCAGAGGGCTGGGGCTGCCACAGAGAATGCTCTTCCCCTGGGCCCAGAGAAGGCCAACTCTGTGGGACCTAACTGGTCACTGGGAGTCGTGCAGCAGGAGGTGGTCCCCGAGGTAGTCTGGTCCGATGCCATGTAGGGCTTAATAGGTCAGAATCAACATTTTGAATTGTGATCGGAAATTGATCGACAGCATGTCTTCCAAATAATTTTCCACACCTGTATAGCTATTTAAGGTCTGAGCTTTACCTACAGGTAAGAGATGGCACTTTGTGAGAAATTTTTGTTGCAAAAATTATCCCCTGCATACCATCCTACCAGTATAGCAGGAACCTCTAAGTGAGCAAAAATGGGCCTGGCAAGCAAGATCTAGTGTTCCTATCTCAGCCCAACAGTCTTCAACTTGCAGCCACCCTATTGTATTACCCCAAATCCATAATAAGGGCAATGCAAGGTAATGGTCACTGGATTGGTATTGATTGTCCACAATAATAGCTTTATGTAAGTTGATGGTTTCCATGGAGTTGTGGGATGTACCTAAGCCTATTACATGACACCCTTCATTCCAAGAAGGAAAACATGCCTTAAAAGCCAGTATTTGAAGAAGAAACAGCATGAGAAATAAAGAACACCCCCAAAATAATTTTCTTCGCAAGAATTGCAAAAATGCACTCCAAAAATGTACCTTTTAATTAAGAAATATGAACAGATAAACATTTGATATTCAATTGACCGCTCTGTGCATAGAAGGTGGGTCAGTCAAAAGGCAAAATTACCGTATATTAATAAGGATGATTTTGCCACAAATCAAACAGGATCCTTTCTGGATTGTGCAAAAGGAAGAGTGCACATTTTATCAGAAAACATATAGGAAGTCAGAAAACCAGTATACCGATATCCGCATATCTTCACAATTGTTTTTCATAGTACAGTATTCCCTTTCAGAGTAAGGAGTAGTATGCAAAGTATTGAAAAGGATTAAGTACAGTTAAGTGAATAAAGTCTCAAAATAAAATCTATATCAGACTATTGCTTAGAACCATTGTTGCTTCCACCATATATCGCACCTCATACTGCCTTTTTGTTAGATTCACACGTAAATGACAAGGAGAGTCACAGCAATAGTTCAGCACCTTTATTAACTCTTAGCTGAAGCTAATATGGACTTCCGGTGGGCTGCAGGGTAGCCACTTTTAAGGACTTCCCTGGAGTCTGCTAGCCACTGACAGGGGTTTAAAAGTCTCACTTCTAGATTAGCCAATCAGCAGCCACTATGCAAATAATTACAACGTATGACTGTATGTAACACTTTTGTTCTTTCAACTTCCCACATTTCTTTCAGAAATCTCTTCATTTTCATCTAATCATGACTCCCTTGTTTTTTTCCCTCTTCACCCATGCAGTTCTCCATCATATATTTCTTTTACAATTTGATCTTGCACAGCTTTTTTTTTCACTTCCTCATTCCAACCAGTATCCTTTTACATACAGTGATACCTCAAGATACGAACCCCTCGTCTTACGAACAACTCGTGATACAAACCCGGGGTTCAGAAAAAATTTGCCTCTTCTTACGAACTTTTTTCGAGTTATGAACCGGCGTTCGGAGACTGCTGGGAAGCCGCGCGGCTGTTTTAAAAGGTGACAGCCGGGCGGCGGGGCTTCCCAGAAGCCTCCCGAATGCCGGTTCGTAACTCGAACAAAGTTCGTAAGAAGAGGCAAAATTTTTCTGAACCCCGGGTTCGGTTCGGGAGGTTGCTGGGAAGCCCCCCAGCCCGGCTGTCACCTTTTAAAACAGCCGCGCCGCTTTCCAGCTGTCTCCCGAAGCTGAACGCGGAAGTTTGGCTTTGGCGTTCAGCTTCAGGAGGCAGCTGGGAAGCGGCGTGGCTGTTTTAAAAGGTCACAGCCAGCCTGGGGGGCTTCCCAGCACCCCCAAACCACGAACCCAGGTTCGGGGGGGGGTGCTGGGAAGCCCCCCAGGCCGGCTGCGACCTTTTAAAACAGCCGCGCGGCTTCCCAGCAGTCACCGAAAGCCGTTTTTTTGCGGGGTTTTTTTGGTTGCACGGATTAATTGACTTTACATTGTTTCCTATTGGAAACAATGTTTCATCTTACGAACCTTTCGTCATACGAACCTCCTCCTTGCACCAATTAAGTTCGTATCATGAGGTATTACTGCTTCTGTTAGCATAATTCCACCCATTCCTGTGGCATAATTCTTTCCAATTTGTTCCAGCAAGCCTCCACAGTCATTTAATTTATTTTGCATTCTTTCTGTAAGGAAATAATCTACTTTCTAATACTTTCTCAAGTATTTGTTTTTCTTGTTTTACTTTCATGCTAGTTTCTTTCGTTTCTTTCATTTTTGCCATATTCATTTTTTCTAATATCCACTATTAACACTACTAAATAAGCGTCTGTCCCACATTTGGAATCTCTTGTCTCTTGACTAACTTTCAGAATCTTTCATCACAAACAAACGAATGAAGCAAGTTTGTCAGTTTTTTCACTTTCCTTGTTTATGCATAAAAACATATGACTAATCCACATACTTGAATCAGACTTTTTTCTAATTCACCAATCACCACCACTCTGATTTATTCATCTCATTGCCACCTATCCATTTGTGTCACCTAACAGAATAAATTTTCCCTTGATTTGCATTGATTCAGAATGCTGAACAGTTTTTCCCAAACTCATTCCTTGCTTTTTCATTATCACCATTCACTAGAGCGAAATATGCAACTATCAACAACCTAGGCATTCCTTCTTTCGCACAAACACAACATTCTGAGTAACACCAATTCCTATTTTTGGGCATATATTATAGCCTTGTCATTCATAATTAAATCTACATATTCACTTCTCTGCATGTATTTACCATCAGTTTACAGTAGTCTTTTCAGTGACTGTTCAAAGTTACAATAAGACTAAATGACAGGGACTTAGAACTGATCCTTGAGGTTCCGGCCATAACAGCATACATGTGGCCACATAATTGAGATCCATCTGCTTAGCACCTGGCTTACAATTATGACATTGTAGTCAAACACAGTCATGTGATTGTGATTTCCAACCTTCCTTGCTGGTTTCCCACAAGCAAAGTAAATGGGAAATCTGGCAATTCAGAATTTGTGATTACATGGGATCCTCACTTAATAATCTAAATGGTCCTCATTTAACAACAGCAATTGGGATTGCCAAAACTGCTGTCATTAAACAGCATCACGTGACTTCCCGCTTTATCATCATGTTGCTTTGTGATTGCAGTTCTGGTTCCAATTGCTTGTCATAAGCTGAGGACTACCGGTAGTCAATTGAGATTTTTTTGAACAATACTTTTTAGTTAGACACAAAAGGTGTATATTATGCAGGGGTGGACTACTACCCGGATGGGGGCGGAATGCAGTGGGGTAGCGAAAATGGAGCTCCACCCCAGAGCACCCAATTTGCACTGAAAGATGTTGAAAGAAAATGTAGGGCGTCCTGCATAAGCCACGACCACAGTGTGGTAGTAAAAAGTTTGGTAGCCCTTCACTGATATTATGTTACCAAACCTTATAGTTCTTCGTCCTTTTGATAGCCACAGTACCAGTCAGTTGTGGCATACCTGAGTAATATATCACAGGTACAACAAAATTCCAGTTGTATGAGTTGCATGCAAGCTATGATCTTTAATCAGGAGGCGGATTTGCAAACCAACTTACTGTTGCCCACATGTCACCAGCTAGATGTATGAGCAGCATATTGATGTGCATTCAGGTTGTTCTGCCAGTTATAGTGCAACAGTCCTAATAATGTTTCCTATGTTACATCTCCATTGCTGTAATAGAGTAATTTTCTACAGTAGATTATGCAATTTGTTCAGGCAAATGCAGTATTCTTCAAGATGTATCCATAATAGAGTTTTAGGACTGACACACAATTCTTGTGCTTAGATAGCATTTTCTCTTAGGTAGAAAATGCTACCTAAATTAGAACCTGAAGGTCTACCTTTAATGGCTGGATGGAGTTTTGAATGTGGCTTCCCTGCTCATATTTCTAACTCTAAAAGAAGTCTCATCTGCTGCAGTTCACTTTCTGCCCACTTAAGCTGGCTGCCCTAGTATCAGGAAGACCTTGGCCAGAAAACAAGCCTTCGAAGCACTTAACAGTAGGCATTAAGCTAATCTCCAGGTGGAGTAGCTATTAACTTTGGTGCAGACTCTTTTTGCCCCATGCCAACGATTGGTTAATAGAAATGCCCTATTTAGCAGCTCTCCAGGTCGGCTACAGCAGAATGGCCGAGGGAAGGAAGATGAGTGGAATATTTTATCTTGCTAGCTAGAATACACTTGGGTTACTATGGTGACCAAGGGACGATGCTCCTTGGAGTTTGCTACATAATTGTTCAGAAGAAGGATTTAGGGATGCAGAACAAAACATGGCAGGGAAACATCAACCTAATAAGTTGTGGATTGAAAGGAAGCCAGGTTGCTGCTTAGATCCCATGGTGTTTGTCCATGTGGGGGCCTGAAAAATATTCCTGCATTGAACCAGGGGCCTGTTCATTATATCTTGGCTTGTTCTTTCAAAGAGCCCTTTATAAATAGTGCTCTTTTCATACCTGGGTTGAAAATGAACCTTCCATCCTTTGAAGAGGCAGATAAAGGGGGAAATTTCTCTCTCTCTGCCCCCCTTTAAACAACCCCACTTTCTAGCGTCTTCATTATAACACTGATAGAAAACAGCGTGAATATTGAACAAGATGCCAGAAAGGATCTTAAACTACCCCATCGTGTTTTTATTGAGCTGTCTGAATAGCCACTAAAGAGATAGGCTCGTTAATCAAAGCAACAAGTGTTCAAGGGTGGGGGATTGCTGAAAAAGGTGTAACTGAAGGTTTTTTCCTTCTCTCCCCGTCACTAATATCTTCAAATAATTGTCTTCACCCCTGTTGTGGTTGTTGAAATTGCAGTTGGTTCTTTTCTTCTTCTTTAACAAAACCAAAGTTGTATCGCTAGTAAGGGGAGTATGGGAGGAAGAACGCCTTTAAAACAGAAGGAGGAGGAGGAAGAGAAGGAGGAGGAGGAAGAGAAGCAGGAGGAAGAGAGCAGCAATATTTGCCATTACAAGAAAGTGCAGCTTATGGTTAATGTGGAGTGCAGAAAAATATCTCATGCAGAGATTGATTACGCATGCTGCAATTGGCAGTTAGATCACATCTCCTGGCATGCAGCTGAAGTTAAGAAGGAGCAATTTATATGTGGTCCAATTTGTAGCATGTCTGAAAGCCTATCATTGACACTGAAGCCTATTTGACTATGTGATGTATTTGAAATGGGCACTGCATCCGAGAGCACATTATGTGACACCTAATACAGAATTGGTGGAGCAGGCTGAGTCTCACACGAATTGTTTAGAAAGGATGTATTTATATTTCACACACAAAGGTCTATTGCAGGGTTCCAAAATCTCTGATCCACGAAAAAGATATATATATTAGAATATCCTAATTTGGAGCCCTTCATCATCTACCATATCAAACATGTACCTTAGAGGAAATCTGCCATCACAAATGAAGGACTGGTGTGCACAGCTAAATTTATTTACATGTAAATCATGCAGAAAAGAATTGCTGATTGACAAAATGTGGTGTGAACATGTCCACTCAGGTTAAATTACAATTAAAAAAAATCTCTCTGGTGTAAAAACAAAAAAGGACAAGTAGTAAACTTCAAAAGCCGTTATAAAAGCATATGCAAACAAATAAAAGCAGAATGTCTCAACTTCCACAGGATACAAGAGGAAAACCTCCTACGCACCAAATCCAATCGAGCTTTCTACAACTTTGTCAATAACAAACTCAAGGACTCTAGATCTATCCCACTTCTCAAAAGACCCAACAACAAAGAATACCATGATGATTCATCCAAAGCTAACCTTCTCAATTCATTCTTTGGCTCTGACTTTGTCAACAGCAATGGCTCATCCCCAAATTCATTACTCGCACCTCAAACTCTCTTAATGACCTAACCCAAATAGACTTCACTGAAGACCGAGTTGAAAAAGCATTACGTGACCTTAAACCTTCCCTGTCAGTTGGACCAGATGGTCTATGTGCATATTTCCTAAGAAATCTCTCTTCTGCTATAGCAGAACCACTGAGCATAATCTTCGAAAAATCCTTCAGAACCAGCACACTTCCTAAACTATGGTCAAAAGCTATGGTCATCCCTATCTTCAAAAAAGGAGACCCCTCTCTTGTCGACAACTACAAACCAATATCACTATGCTGTGTCCCATGTAAAGTTATGGAATCAATTATAAACCAATCAATTACTCTCCACCTAGAAACTAATAATCTGCTCTCTAACAAACAATTTGGATTCAGAAAAAAACTATCCTGCAACCTACAGCTCCTCCACTGGAAAAACATATGGACAACTCATCTTGACCAAGGAAAAACTATAGATGCAATTTATATTGACTTCTGCAAAGCTTTTGATTCAGTGGTCCATGACAAACTACTAAAACTCAAATCCTATGGCATCTCAGGATCCCTCCAGAGCTGAATTACTGCATTCCTATCAAACAGGCAACAAGTAGTCAAAATAGGAAGCTCCATATCTACACCTGTTCCTGTTAAAAGTGGTGTCCCCCAAGGTAGCATACTGGGACCTACGCTCTTCATTCTCTACATCAATGATCTTTGCGATCTCATCACAAGCAACTGTGTTCTTTTTGCATATGATGTAAAACTCTTCAACACCACTGAAAACACAACTACTCTCCAAAAAGACCTGAACTCTGTTTCTGAGTGGTCTAACACATGGCAACTCCAAATCTCAACCAGCAAATGCTCTGTCCTACACATCGGCAAAAAGAATCAGAACTTCAAATACAAACTGAATAAACAAATTATCACAGATAATCCCCACTCGGTCAAGAACCTTGGAATACTAATAACTAAAGATCTAAGTGCCAAAGCCCACTGCAACAACATCACCAAGAAGGCCTCAAGTGTTGTTAATCTAATCCTATGTAGCTTCTGCTCTGGAAATCTCACACTACTTACCAGAGCTTACAAAACTTTCGCCAGACCCATCCTAGAATACAGCTCATCTGTTTGGAACCCATACCACATTTCTGACATTAACACCCTCGAAAATGTCCAAAGATACTTCACCAGAAGAGCCCTTCACTCCTCTACCCGAAACAGAAT
This sequence comes from Erythrolamprus reginae, assembly GCF_031021105.1. NCBI lineage: Eukaryota > Metazoa > Chordata > Lepidosauria > Squamata > Dipsadidae > Erythrolamprus > Erythrolamprus reginae. The sequence goes on from NC_091950.1 coordinate 204,373,225, forward strand.
TCCCTACGAAACTAGATTTACAATCCTGGGTCTTGAAAGCTTAGAACTATGACGCCTTAAACATGATCTAAGTATTGCCCACAAGATCATATGCTGCAATGTCCTGCCTATCAAAGACTACTTCAACTTCAACCACAACAACACAAGAGCACACAACAGATTCAAGCTTAATATTAACCGCTCCAAACTTGACTGTAAAAAATATGACTTTAGTAATCGAGTTGTTGAAGCAGGGAACTCATTACCGGACTCCATAGTATCATCCCCTAACCCCCAACATTTTTCCCTTAGACTATACTTGGTTGACCTCTCTAGATTCCTAAGAGGTCAGTAAGGGGCATACATAAGCGCACTAGAGTGCCTTCCATCCCCTGTCCTATAGTCTCTCCTATATCTCGTATTTCTTCTCTACTATATCCTCTATAACATTCATTGTGTATTATTGTGTATTGGACAAAATAAATAAATAAAAAATAAAATAAATACAAAATATTTTCAAAGTGACCTGTGCTCATAGGTTTTTTCCTTCTTTTTTCTAGTAAAGTGGTAATTGTGTATGTGCTCTACACTTAGTGGGGTTATATATAGCCAGGGTGGTGCAGTGGTTAGAGTGCAACACTGAAGCTCCATGGTGATGTTGTAATAACGTCTATTTGCTGGCCACGGTTCGGGCCCGGAGTCCGGGACAAGCCACTGCCATGTGGCAGTGCATCCACAAACAGTGAAGGAGTCAGACTTCAGCTCCAGTGGTGGTTTCCTCGAAGAGAGGAGCTATGGTGCTGGATCCAAAGTCACTATGAGCTAGTGGAGGACCTAGGTTTGCAGTGGCTTTTGCTTTGAACAGCAATGACTTGAATAGCCCTGAATCAAACAGCACTGAGGAGGTAGGAGGTTCAGGGTTGAGGCCCTCATCCTCCAAGAGGTCTAAGTCAAGCTAGTCATTGTTGTGATTCAGTCTGAGGCTCCTCAGGGAATGGCTGGAACTCTGCCGGCTCCATGCTCAGAGGGGGAGGACGAGGAACAGGAGGAGGAGGAGGACCAGGCAGACGGGGAAGAGGAATGTCAGGACGAGGAGGAGGGAGAACAGCCTGAGACCCCCGGGGGGGGGAGCTCTCCCCAGCGAGTAGCCTGGAATCATTAGATGAGAACGCACAAGCCATCATAGATATGAGGCAGAGAAGGGCAGCACAATGAAGGGGACAATTAGCCAGGTATTTCCATCCCTAATAGGCAACAGCTGGTTTTGGGTGTGGTTCTCCTCAGAAAGGTTGAAAAGGCAGGCCCGCCCTTCCTGTATTGTGGAGAGTTATCTTTTGGGAGTCCTGTGACCTTGCTTCGATCCTTGGTGTCTCTGATTCTGGCTTGTGGCCTCGAAGGCTGAAAACTTGGGGGAGGCGTGGGTTTTATTATCTACAGTGGTGTGTGTGCCAGCAAGAAGCCTGTTGTATTGTCTGGCCGTCGTGACTCTTCTGTGAAGCTTCATAGCATTCCAGTTTGTAAGAACAGTTTTTGTTATCTGTGTTTGTTTTCAAAGATATAAAATGACTTTGCTTTTTATCAGCATGTCTGGATACTCTTTTTAGTTGGTGTTGGCATCTGGGGGAACCCAGACAGAACAGTCATCAGCTTGGGACCCCTGCAATCGAGACCCCACAGAATAATCTGGAGAATATTCATCAGGTTGCCACACCTGTTGATCCTGTGGGTGCAGGAATCAATTGCCCAGCTGACACAAGACAAGAGGGAGATTGCCGACCCAATTGCCTTAAGCTGTCCTCAATGCCTTGTTTTATGGTTTCATTTATAATGAATTACATGTTGGGATTGGATATTGTAGAGGGGGAGGCAGCACGAAGCCTGGCAACCGTCGGAGTAAAGGTGACAGAAGGCAGGGCCTGTGAGGGGCCTTGGATGATTCCTGTGTGGGATGAATCTCCTCTAACCCCATGGGTCTGCGTCCAGAATGTTAAGACCTGGACTGTCCAGAGACAGCATTGCCAGATGGTCATATGGGGTGATATTGACTCATGCAGGGCCTGCATCATCCTAAATCAGCTAGCTGGTTCTGCCAGCTGACCACGAGGTCTGACCACAGCTAGACATGGTGCATATCTTTTCCAGGGCCACCTGGGACCCTTGGTCTGAGAGTGGCCCTCTGAAGAGACCCTACTATGCACACTGTCTTCACCAGAAGAGTCCAGGGAATGGCCTGATTCCCATTCGGGCATGGAGGCGACACGGGCCTTCTTTGGCTGCTTTGTAGATTTAGCCTTTAAACTCCTGGGCTGGCTGCTGTTCTCTGCCATAGCTCTGAGATTAGGTTCTCTTATAATGGCTGCCTCCTTGTACTGTCCTGTTTTTAGGACTTAAAATAGTTGGGACAAAATGGCTGCTTTTGGCTGTTACTGAGCTGATTATCCTCCAGCAAAATGGTTGTTACCAGGCAAGATATCCTTCAGCAAAATGGCCGATGCTGTGCCAGGCAAATTATCCTCTGGCAAAGTGGCCATACCACACTGTGAGGCTCTGTCTCCTCCTGTCAGAGTCCTGGTTATAGGGCCAGGTAGGGCTGGCAACGCGATCACTAGAGGCTGCAACCAGTAAGTATGGTGGCTACTAGAACAAGCAGAGCCAGAGGAATCCTTCGGGCTGGGGCAGCTAGCCATGCAAGCTGAAAACTCCTGTAGCTCTATAATCTGAGCTGCCTGCCTTTGCTGACATGGGTTAAGAACACAGTGCTCTTCTGGCTGTGGGTCACTCAAGCGTTTAGCTCCTGTGACTAGAAATGATCTCACAAGTGAGCGGAAGGCAAATAGTCTTTCAGGAGGTGGTCATCTGTGAGACACTAAATCCGAAAAGGTGCTAACTCTGTGGCCAGACCCACGATGCTTGAAACAGCCAGTATCAAGGATGGAACTGGAGGATCCAAAGGAATAGCAACACCCCCTGCTTGACTTCAGGTGGTGAAAGCTCAGCACCAGAGAAAAAAGCAGAGGGTGAATAGTCTTTCAGGAGGCAATTAGCTATGAGACCCGGCACCAGAGAGAAAAGGTCAAGAGCCGCAGCTCCTCGCACTGTCAACTTCAGTGTCTCCAGGCAATGCCAATGCTGCTGAGGGGAAAAAAATCATATTACTTTGACTAGAAAAGGGTGGGAGTAATAATCCAAGTTGGGATAAAAGGACACATCCTGTCAGGCTGAGGACTGAGTCAAAGAGGGGGAAATGGAGGCAGAGGCAGAGATCTACAATTTGACAGACTCAGTCCTTATTAGATGAATAGACGGTGTTATCCCATGGATGTTGGCTCCACCCACTATGAAGAAGCAAGCAATGTTTTTGTCTATGATGAAGATTACTGAATGCTGGCTCTGTCAAGAAATTCATAGTGCCAATTATTCTTTTACAAGGTTGTTCCAGAAACAAACAGTGAAAAGATAGGGAGGGATTGCAGAAGTTTAAAAAAAAACAAAGACATATTTATTTTATTTATTTATTTATTTATTTATTTATTTAGATTTGTATGCCGCCCCTCTCCGCAGACTCAGGGCGGCTCACAACAAAGTGAAAAAACAATTCACAACAAATCTAAATTTCTACTAAAAACATTTAAAAACCCCATTTTCTAAACACACATACATACACACATACCATTCATAAATTGTATATGCCCGGGGGAGATGTCTCAGTTCCCCCATGCCTGATGACACAGGTGGGTCTTAAGGAACTTACGAAAGGCAAGGAGAGTAGGGGCAGTTCTAATCTCCGGGGGGAGTTGGTTCCAGAGGGTCGGGGCCGCCACAGAGAAGGCTCTTCCCCTGGGGCCCGCCAACCGACATTGTTTAGTTGACGGGACCCGGAGAAGGCCCACTCTGTGGGACCTAATTGGTCGCTGGGATTCGTGCGGCAGCAGGCGGTCTCGGAGATATTCTGGTCCAGTGCCATGAAAAGCTTTAAAGGTCATAACCAACACTTTGAATTGTGACCGGAAGTTGATCGGCAACCAATGCAGACTGCGGAGTGTTGGTGAAACATCGGCATACCTAGGTAGGCCCATGACTGCTCTCGCAGCTGCATTTTGCACGATCTGAAGTTTCCGAACACTTTTCAAAGGTAGCCCCATGTAGAGAGCATTACAGTAGCCGAACCTCGAGGTGATGAGGGCATGAGTGACTGTGAGCAGTGAGTCCCGGTCCAGATAGGGTCGCAACTGGTGCACCAGGCGAACCTGGGCAAACGCCCCCCTCGCCACAGCTGAAAGATGGTTTTCTAATGTGAGCTGTGGATCGAGGAGGATGCCCAAGTTGCGGACCCTCTCTGAGGGGGTCAATAATTCCCCCCCCAGGGTAATGGAAGGACAGATGGAATTGTCCTTGGGAGGCAAAACCCACAGCCACTCCGTCTTATCCGGGTTGAGTTTGAGTCTGTTGACACCCATCCAGGCCCCAACAGCCTAAAGACACCGGCACATCACTTCCACTGCTTCGTTGACTGGACATGGGGTGGAGATGTAAAGCTGGGTATCATCAGCGTACTGATGATACCTCACCCCATGCCCTTGGATGATCTCACCTAGCGGTTTCATGTAGATATTAAATAGCAGGGGGGAAAGGACCGACCCCTGAGGCACCTCACAAGGGAGAGACCTCGGAGTCGACCTCTGACCCCCCACTAACACCGACTGCGACCGACCGGAGAGGTAGGAGGAGAACCACTGGAGAACAGTGCCTCCCACCCCCAACCCCTCCAGCCGGTGCAGAAGGATACCATGGTTGATGGTATCGAAAGCTGCTGAGAGGTCAAGAAGCACCAGGACAGAGGATAAACCCCTGTCCCGGGCCCGCCAGAGATCATCCATCAACGCGACCAAAGCAGTTTCCGTGCTGTAACCGGGCCTGAAACCCGACTGCTGGGGACCTAGATAATCGGCTTCTTCCAAGGATCGCTGGAGCTGGAGTGCCACCACCTTCTCGACAACCTTCCCCATAAAGGGAAGGTTGGAGACTGGCCGGTGGTTATTAAGTACGGCTGGGTCCAGGGAAGGCTTCTTGAGGAGGGGGCGCACGAGCGCCTCTTTATAGGATGATGGGAAGTATCCCCTCCCCAAGGAAGCGTTGATAATCTCCTGGACCCAGCTCCGTGTCACCTCTCTGCTGGCCGAAACCAGCCAGGAGGGACACGGATCCAGTAAACAGGTGGCGGAACTCACAGCTCCAATGGCCTTGTCCACTTCATCAGGTGTCACCAAACTCTTCCCAGACAGATGGACAAGTACGTGCCCAGTCACCTCAACTGACTCGTTGTCAGCCGACTCTGTTTTCCAATTGGAGTCGAGGTCCGCCCGGATCTGAGCGATTTTATTAGTGAAAAACGTGTTAAAATCACCGGCACTACTCTGTAAGGGCTCCCCAACTCCCCTCTGATTAAGAAGGGAGCGGGTCACCCTAAACAGAGCGGCCGGGCGGGATTCCGCTAATGCAATCAAGGCGGCATGATACGCGCATCTTGCCGCCTTGAGCGCCACTTTGTAAGTCTTAATAAAAGCTCTTACAAGTGTTCGATCAGATTCAGACTTACTCTTCCTCCATCGCTTCTCTAGACGTCTCTTCTGGCGTTTCAACTCCCGGAGCTCCTCGTTGAACCATGGGGCTCTACGGGGTCTAGCGCCACGGAGAGGTCGCAAAGGCGCAATCCTATCAAGAGCCTCCGCTGCAGCCTTGTTCCAGGGTTCCGCAAGAGACTCCGCCGGACTGTGGACGAGTGCATCTGGAATAACCCCAAGCGCCGTCTGAAAGCCCTCTGGGTCCATCAGGCATCTGGGGCGGAACATCTTAATTGGTTCCGCCTCCCTGCGGGGAAGGATTGGATCCAGGAAGTCAAGCCGTAGTAGAAAATGGTCTGACCATGACAAAGGCAATACTTCTAAGCCCCTTAGTCTCAGACCATTGCTCAATTGCTCAGAGAGGAATACCATGTCGGGTGCGTGTCCTCCCTCGTGAGTCGGACCCTGTATTACTTGAGTCAGGTCCATGGCTGTCATGGTGGCCATGAACTCCTGTGCCAGTCCAGAGGCTTCGCCGAGTGATGGCAGATTGAAGTCCCCCAAGACAATAAGTCTGGGGAACTCCACTGCCAACCTGGCTACCTCCTCGAGCAGCACAGGCAGGGCTTTTGACACGCAGCTGGGAGGCAGGTACGTGAGAAACAAGCCCACCTGAACCCCTAACTCCAACTTCATCAAGAGAGACTCGCAGCCCGCAATCTCTGGAGCAATGAGTCCACGTAGGCAAAGGCACTCCCTGGCTATAATAGCCACTCCTCTCCCCCTTCCCTGGGGTCGAGGTTGATGCCATATCTGAAACCCAGCTGGGCAAATTTCAGAGAGAGGAACTCCTCCCTCTGGGCCCAGCCAGGTTTCAGTAATGCATGCCAGGTCGGCCTCCTCATCCAGGATCAGATCTCGTCTCTGGACGCCTAAGGGACATTTTTTGACTCAATAACAAGCCTAAGAATATTTCTCTGACCTTCAGAGCTGAGATGTTATGCTTTAAAAAGTTTTCCATTGGCCCAGCTGAGAGTGAAAGAGATTTAGAAAACATAACCTTTTGATCATTTTTTAAAAACTCTGTGACTGAGAAATACAAGAAGCACTACTGCATGGGAAATATTATGTTGTGGTTAGGATGAAAGTTAAAAACAAAGTTGGAAGGGACCCTGTCAGTCTTCTAGTCCAATCCCCGGTTTATTAGGAACCTGATGGATCTTCCACTTGGTGCAGAATTTGTCTCCCAGTTGATGTCAGGGTAGCTAAAATTCTCTATTACTATTGTGATGTGCTTCCTACATACCTTAAGTAGCTGACTAGAAAAAAGTTCATCTACTTCCTCTGTTTGATTGGGTGGCCTATAGCAGTGTTTCCCAACCTTGGCAACTTGAAGATATCTGGACTTCAACTCCCAGAATTCCCCAGCCAGCATTGGCTGGCTAGGGAATTGTGGGAGTTGAAGTCCAAATATCTTCAAGTTGCCAAGGTTGGGAAACACTGGACTATAGTATATACCTATGGCATTGTCATTCCCCCCACCATTTTATTATTCACCCAAATGGATGGGCATTACTAAGCACAGCTGATAAAACTATTTCTTAAACTCCAGACACCTGCCTGCCAACCAGCATAGGCAAATTTAAATTCTTTGACTTCTGAAATTTCTGGTGGAGATCGGGGAAACTGAAGACTGCTCAACAAAAGCCAAATTGATAACCACAGCAAAGACCAAATAAACAACGAGTAGACCAATTTCGTGGAATCTCTCTGGATAAGGAGAGAGTGACAGATCACCCACACAAGCTTTGGAAAGCACGAGTATACCACAGCACAGTAGTTTTCTGTGAATCTGAGTTCCAGGAGATGGCAAAAACAACCTTCTTGCTTGCAAGTGCAGCAAGCCTTTTTAAAGGACACTAAGTTAGTAAATCTCATTTTCTAAACATTTTTGGAAATTGCCTAATAATCATCTGAAAGCTATTAGAGACCTTCAGAACAATAAGTTTTTAAAATCTTCATTAGTCAATTATCTTCAATGCTGAACAAAACTATTATAAGCTTAAGTTTTAAAGAAATTGAAATAAATACCAAAAAATTAATTAAAGATCCAGATAAATTTGGAATATGGACTTTTACTATAAGATCTTGAAATTAAATATAAACATCTTATGGGAAACAAAAGCTATTCTGGCTTTTGTAAATCAGAACAAAGATAAATTGTGATTTTAGAAACTGAAGACTATTGGGGACTAAGGATTCTAAACCAAAGATTTTTAGAAGCGTGGTTTTTAGGTCATCTAGTATTACAATTTAAGAATGACACAAAACATTATACTGTAATGTCAAAAATATTAAAAGAAAGTTTTGAAGACTGGAGACAGAAATTAATAAGTACAGTATCAACATTGTCAGTGATGATAACTGATTCTATGGATAGGCTATGTCTAAAAGATGTCAGATGTGGAACAATTTCTTTTGACAAGACAGAGAAAATACTGAAAGTGGAACTACAATGATAGACCAAGAGAATTACTGGAGAGCCGGGGTGGCGCAGCAGGTAGAGTGCTGTACTGCAGGCCACTGAAGCTGACTGTAGATCTGAAGGTCAGCAGTTCAAATCTCACCACCAGCTCAAGGTTGACTCATCCATCCATCCTTCTGAGGTGGGTAAAGTGAGGACCCGGATTGTGGGGGCAATATGCTGGCTTTGTTAAAAAGTGCTATTGCTAACATGTTGTAAGCTGCCCTGAGTCTAAGGAGAAGGGCGGCATAAAAATTGAATGAATGAATGAATGAATGAATGAATGAATAAATAAATAAATAAATACTGTATTTGGAAAAAGGTGCTTTACTAGATATAAAATTTAGTGAAGTTTTAGAAATTTAAGAAGTGCAAATAATAAACCAATAATATACTTATTTATAAAATCTTTTTTTAAAAAAAATGTTGGATCTACAAAAAAAAAATTAAATTCTTGAAAAAAGTGTTTTCAACAGGATAAAATTGAATTAAACAGAAATCAAATCCTATGACATTATTTGATTGAATTAAAGACTGTTAAGAGATAAAAAGGAAGAATGTGAATTGTATTTGGTTAAGGTTAAGGTTAAGGTTAAAATACAACATTTTTTTCTTGCAAAATTCTTGCAACCCAGTTCTGTGACACCAGAACTAAAAAGTTGATGGTGTAAAAGTTGCTTATAGATAAGGAATAGGACATGGGATATAGAGAATTCGTAATGTTTGCCGGCTATGAATAAATTAACTGCCTTGGAAATGGCCCTGGGTTGGGCCGAGAGGCAAAATGAAGCTGTGATGTTCCTTCAATATACCAGGGTGATTTGACAGAAAAAAAAATATAACACTTCCCTGGTACAAAGCTGAAGGTATTAGATACTGTAGCCTAGATGTTAATTCTCTGCTTTACAAGGCAAAGGCTGCAAGTTCAAATCCCAGTGAGGGTATGGCTAACTGATGATGCCAAAACAAGGCCGAAATAGATCTATCCTAGTTTCCCTTAATTTCCAAACTCAGCAAAAACATGTCACACACACACACACACGCACACCCTGCTGTTCTGTTCGGGTCGTATGTGACCCGAAGCCAAGTTTGAGTCCCTGTAAAAAATTTTCCCTGCATATCTGAAACTTGAAATTTCATGTAGTTTCATCATTTCAGGGGTTCTCTCTATGAGAATTTTTTTTGGGGGGGTGGGGGGCTTAGTTTTTGCTGGGCAAAAAAAGTTACAAATCTTCTGTTCCCGGGTCACCCTGACCCGGACCGAAAACTCTTCATTTGCAGTGCTTATGTTTGGTCTTTTTGAAAGCTTTTTTCACTTGGAAAGTAGTCTGAACATTTCTGCACACAATGATATGAAAATTGAAATGAAAAAAGTAAATCTTATTGGTTTATTTTGCGGATATAATGCACGCCCCCCCCCGTTTTTGTGAAAGTTTTTTCAATTTATGGATAGTTTTGCTTGCAAAATGCATTCTATTTTACTGAAGTTGGTGTGGGATTGGTAGCTTGAACATTTCTGAATATAAGAAAAATATAAAGGAACTGAACAAAATGATTCTTACTGGTTTTTTAACATCAGAAATAAGGCCTCCCCCCCCCTCAGCTGCTTGCAACCATTTTCACTTTTTATTTTTTTATGCTCCAAATCCGAAATATTCTTTAAAATCTTAGGCATTCATTTACTCAATTTAACAATGCTGACCATCAAAAAAATATTTGTGGGGGTGGGGGAAATTTTTTTTTTCTGGGCAAAAAAAAAGTCACACTTAGTCTGTTCGGGTCATATAGACCCGGACCAAAATGATTTTTTTTAGGCACTTGAATTTGGTCTTTTTGAAAACCTTTTCAACTGGAAAACTAGTTTGAACATTTATGAACATAATGATATGAAAATTGAACTGGAAAAATTGAGACTTATATTTTTATTTTGATCAAAAAGCCCCTCCCCCCATCCTTTTTTAATTTCGTGTCAATTTCTATTTTTTAAGGCTACAAATCCCTAAGGAATTTTCCCCCAAAAGGTTTGATATACTAAATTGAACATTTCTGAATATAAGAAAAAAATAAATGAACTGAAAAAAATGGTTCTTATTGGTTTATTTTTGCCACAAAAGGGCCACCCCCCCTCGGCCTTGCTGTGTGCCATTATTGTCACTGTTTATACATATTTGTCTAGAAATATTTGGAATATCCTTTTGAAAATCAACCACATTGTAGCCAGAGAACTAATTTTATGAAACAAATCCATTTTACTAAAAAAAAGTATGTAAGTTTGAAATTAACAGCATAATTTTTATATAAATTGAAATAATTGAGGCATACATTATGTGCAAAATAAACCAATATGCATCAATTTTTCCAGTTCAATTTTCATATCATTATGTTCAGAAATGTTCAAGCTACCAATCCCACACCAACTTTAGTAAAATAGAATGTATTTTGCTAGCAAAACTATCCATAAAGTGAAGACTATTTAAAAAAAACGGGGGGGGGCGTGCATTTCATCAACAAAATAAACCAATATGCATCAATTTTTCAAGTTCAATTTTCATATCATTATGTTCAGAAATGTTCAAGCTACCAATCCCATACCAACTTTAGTAAAATAGAATGTATTTTGCAGGCATAATTATCAATAAACCTAAAGAAAATTCACAAAAACGGGGGGGGAGGCATATTTATGTGCAAAATAAACCAATAAGGATTAATTTCTTCAGTTCAATTTTCATATCATTGTGTGCAGAAATGTTCAGACTACTTTCCAAGTGAAAAAAGTATTCAAATTGACCAAACATAAGCACTGCAAATGAAGAGTTTTCGGTCCGGGTCAGGGTGACCCGGGAACAGAAGATTTGTTACTTTTCTTAAACAGAACAGCAGGGTTAATATTACTTTTATTTGTTTCCTGCAGTTTTTATTTTTTTCTTCTATTTCCTTTACGTCTACGACACCCCCCCCCCCAAAAAAAAATCTGTCTTTGAGCACCTCTCTCTGTAGGTCTTTATGGATATCCACAGGAGTAGGCTGCTGCCCGGACAGGGGGGAACACAGTGGGATAGCGAAAATGGAGCTCCACCCCAGAGCACCCAATTTGCACTGAAGGATGTTGAAAGAAAATGCAGGGTGTCCTGCATAAGCCACGCCCACAATGTGGTAGTAAAGGTTTGGTAGCTCTTCACTGAATACCCGGTAGCAACAGCAGTAGCACTTAGATTTATATACTGCTTCACAGTGCTTTGCAGCCCTCCCTAAGCAATTTTACAGAACCAGCATATTGCCTCCAACAATCTGGGTCCTTTCATCAGAAGGATGGAAGGATGAGTCAACATTGAGCCTGGTGTGATTTGAACTGCCGAACTGCAGTCAGATGGCAGTCAGAAGTATCCTGCAGTAGTAATGCACTCTAACTGCTGTGCTACCACAGAACATGCAATTCAAAACATGGTAGAGAGTTTGGGCTATCTAAAGGCCAGTGAAGTATTCCCCTAATGTTCCCCTGTTCAACACAAGCCATGATACCCTAATTGTGCAGATGAGAGCTCTTTGACCCAGGTTTAATTGCAGGCACAATCATGGTTTTTAAAAAACATTTAAAGCCATTTAAGGCTTTTTAGTTGAGTGTGAATGATTCACACACTTTAAATGAGCACTTCTACTGAATCAGTCATCACAGGAGGCTCTGAGGTCAGATTTTAACAAAGGGGTGCATCCTGGGTGTCTACAAGGATGTTGTCAAGGCTGTCCCCTCATTGAAGGACACTGTCTCTCCCAGCTCCATTAAAAGACTGCACAACAGGTAGAAATGAACAGGTGCCCTCTGTGCCTCTCCACCTCACAGGAAGGGTCACCGGTTAGCTTTTATGCACGGAGCAGTGAAGGCTTCACTGCATAAAAAGTCAGGCCATAAAACTTTTCATTGCGACCTTTTCAGCTGTGAGATTTTCCCATTAATCAAGCCACTCATCTTTTGTGACCTTACATTTCTTCTGTCAAGGTTTATTGTTGCTGTATTTAATGCCATGTCTAGATTCAGGTGGTTTGCTTGTTCAGGTAATATCCTACCTCAGAAAGGATTTTCAGGTCTTGGTACTTGGGCTGGGGGGAGAAGTGCCTTTTAGGGATGATTATATACAGTATAATGGCAACTCCCAGCCATTTAATTGTATATGGAGGAAGACATTTCCAGCTGCCCATTGAAAACTGGAACTAACTTGACTTTGCATTAATGAGCCTGTTTCTTTTGCCAGTGGCCTGTAAAGCATGCACTATATCAGCAAGACTCCTTGGTTTTTGTTTTGCTTCATTGATTTATGTAGTAGGTGACCATGCAGCCTTCAGCAATCATATCCCAAGAGACCTTATAATAAAATGTAGGTCCCATCCAAGAACAACAAAATATCTATTGCTTAAGAATTAACTGCATTTGGGATAAACATTGTTTCAAAGAGTTAGCATCTCTTCCTCCCTCTCCCTCTCCCTCCCTCCCTCTCTCTCATACACACACCTCTTAACAATATTCTTTAACTGTACATTCAAAATGTCATGAATTTAGTATGAACCCACCTTAGACAGTGCTAACACACTTGAACCACACTGTGAAACCAGCAGCTGCTGAGCATATTGCCAAATAAGCAAACATGTTAAATAATAGTAGTACAATTCCGGTGAATCGATGCAGTCCAATAAAAAATGGATCTTGAATGAATTACAATTTCTGGATTACAGATTCCAGCCAGTAACAGAACAAACCATTATTTCCTCTTAAACCAGGAGAATTTTGGCTTGACAGCCTTGCCATTCAGACAGCTAAATGGCGAAAGGCTGGGCTGCCAGCTTTATTGGCATTGACCCTTTCTTGCAATCTATTGGAACAGAACAGTCTTCTTTTGAGATCTTCATATAAAAGATTATGTAACTTGTCCCTTAAAACAGTGTTTCCCAACCTTTTTTGAGCCGCGGCACATTATTCACATTTAAAAAATCCTGGGGAACATTGAGCGGGGGGGGGGGGAGGGGTGTGTGTAAAAAAAAGTTTGGACAAAAAATATCTCTCTTCCTCCCTTTCGCTCTATTTTTCTCTCTCCCCCCTCTCTCTCTCTCTCCCTTCCCTCCTCTTTCCCCTCTCTCTCCATCTCTCTTTGTTTCTCCCTTCCTCCCTCTCTTTTTTGCCCTCCTTCTCTCTCCCTCCTTCCTTCCCTCTCTCTGTCTTTCCCTCACCCTCCTTCCCCCCTCTTTCTCTCTCTCTCTTGCTTTCTCTCTCTTGCTGTCTTTCTCTCTTTCACTCTTCCCCCTCTTTCTCCCTCTCTCTTTCTCTCTCTTGCTATCTCTCTTTCTCTCTCTCTCTTTTGCTTTCTCTCTTTCTCTCCCCCCTCTCTCTCCTTCTCTCTTGCTATCTCTCTTTCTCTCTCTCTTTTGCTTTCTCTCTTTCTCTCCCCCCTCTCTCTCCTTCTTTCTCTCCCCCTCTCTCCCTCTCTCTTTCTCTCTCTCCCTCTCTTGCTATCTCTTTCTCTCTCCCCCCTCTCTCTCCCTCTCTTGCTATCTCTTTCTCTCCCCCCTCTCTCCCTCTCTCCTTCTCTCTCTCCCTCTCTTGCTATCTCTTTCTCTCTCTTTCTATCCCCCCTCTCTTCCTCTCTCTTCCTCTCTCTACCTCTCTTGCTATCTCTTTCTCTCTCTTTCTCTCCCCCCTCTCTCTCTCCCTCTCTTGCTATCTCTTTCTCTCTCTTTCTATCCCCCCTCTCTTCCTCTCTCTTCCTCTCTCTACCTCTCTTGCTATCTCTTTCTCTCTCTTTCTCTCCCCCCTCTCTCCCTCTCTTTCTCTCTCTCCCTCTCTTGCTATATCTTTCTCTCTTTCTCTCCCGCCTCTCTTCCTCTCTCTCCCCCTCTTTTGCTATCTCTTTCTATCCCCCCTCTCTTCCTCTCTCTTTCTCTCTCCCTCTCTTGCTATCTCTTTCTCTCTCTTTCTCCCCCCCCCTCTCTCTCTCCCTCTCTTGCTATCTCTTTCTCTCTCTTTCTATCCCCCCTCTCTTCCTCTCTCTTTCTCTCTCTACCTCTCTTGCTATCTCTCTCTCCTTCTTTCTCTCCCCCCTCTCACTTTCTCTCTCTCCCTCTCTTGCTATCTCTTTCTCTCTCTCCCCCTCTCTCTCCCTCTCTTGCTATCTCTTTCTCTCCCCCCTCTCTCCCTCTCTCCTTCTCTCTCTCCCTCTCTTGCTATCTCTTTCTCTCCTCCTCTCTCCCTCTCTCTCTCCCTCTCTTGCTATCTCTTTCTCTCTCTTTCTATCCCCCCTCTCTTCCTCTCTCTTTCTCTCTCTACCTCTCTTGCTATCTCTTTCTCTCTCTTTCTCTCCCCCCTCTCTTTCTCTCTCTCCCTCTCTTGTTATATCTTTCTCTCTCTTTCTCTCCCCCCCTCTCTTCCTCTCTCTATTTCTGTCTCTCCCTCTCTTGCTTTCTCTTTCTCTCCCCCCTCTCCCCCTCTCTCTTTCTCCCAGTATCCGTGGGGCGACGGCAGGGTGATCAGCTTGAGGCGGAGCTCCAGAACGGAGGCACAGACGGCGGTGGCTAGAAGCCATACATTTCTGGCGTTGCGCTGGGCATGGACATGGGGCTTGAGCCTCCGTCCTGGTCCAGCCAGCAGGCAAGTGCCAGCCACGCAATTCCAGCATTTCCAGCCGCCGCCGTCGGTGCCTCTGTTCCTCTGTTCCGGAGCTCCGCCTCCGGAACAGAGGAACAGAGGCACCGACGATCACCCTGACGTCGCCCCACGGCTACTGGGAGAAAGAGAGAGGGAGAGAGGGGGAGAGAAAGAGAAAGCAAGAGAGGGGGAGAGAGAGAGGGACCACCCTGCCACCGCCCCACGGCATGGCTCCTGCCCGCTGCCGCCGCCATCACCCTCCCCCTGCGCACCGCCCTCCCCGCTGCCGCTGCCCTCCCACCAAGCCCCAAAGCTCACCTGCTGACAGGGCAGCTCCAGCCGGGCGGGGCGCCGCAACTGCTTGAAAACTTGGAAGGCGCAAAGAAGCAAGCTCAGCTTCCGGTCTCAGAACTTTTTTCTCTTCGAAAAAAGTTGCGAGGCCAGAAGCTGAGCTTATTTCTTCGCGGCACACCTGACCATGTCTCGCGGCACACCAGTGTGCCGCGGCACACCGGTTGGGAAACACTGCCTTAAAAGACGCAATACAATGTCATGTGTTTCATGTTCAAGAAAGGCTACATTTTACTGTTTGGGAGAAGTCACCTTTTGCAGCACTACAGAGAAAGGGAGGCAGGCTTTGGAAAACTCTTCTGATGGTCTGTGTTCTAGAAAAAGACCCAAAGAAACAGCATGGGGGGAAAAGTCTCAAATTAGAACCAACTCATTTGTTCAGTAGTTCTCTCGTTATTTAGATTTCAAGACTGAGGCACACACACACAGAGCAAAAAACTATAGAAAGCTTTCACAGCATCAGGAACATGAGAGAATTCTTGTCTCCACTTTCATACATTTTTGTTCAGTGGTGAAATTTAAAAATTTTCCCTATCAGTTCTGTGGGCGCGGCTTGGTGGTCATGTGACTGGGTGGGCGTGGCTTGGTGGTCATGTGACTGGGTGGGCACAGTTTCGAAAAATAACTATCACACTTTACACAAAAATAACATAAAAGCTACACAACTGACTCCTACACAACTGACACACACAATGGAGCAGCAGCTGGACTTCACACAAAATGGCCCCTGCAACAAGCAGGAACTTCACAGAGTCATGGAGAGCTCAAAAAACAACTATAACACTTTACACAAAAATAACATAAAAGCTACACAACTGACTCCTACACAACTGACACACACAATGGAGCAGCAGCTGGACTTCACACAAAATGGCCCCTGCAACAAGCAGGAACTTCACAGAGTCATGGAGAGCTCAAAAAACAACTATCACACTTTACACAAAAATAACATAAAGGCTACACAACTGACTCCTACACAACTGACACACACAATGGAGCAGCAGCCCCTGGAACAAGCAGGAACCTCACAGTGGCACAGAGAGCTAAAAAACCCCACAAACCCTATCACACTTTACACAAAAATAAAACATAAGCTACAAAACTGACTCACATACAAAAGTCTTCAGAGAGGGGCGGCATACAAATAATAATAATAATAATAATAATAATAATAATAATAATAATAATAATAATAATAATAATAATACAAAACCAGCTGAAATTCACACAAAATGGCCCCTGGAACAAGCAGGAACCACACAGAGTCATCAAGTGCCACCAGCCAGAAGCCTACAGATACTTGGGCATCTGGCAACTGGATAATATCAAGCATGGCCATGTGAAAACAGTGATAAGCAAAGAGTACATCCAGAGGACCAGAAAAATTTTGAAGAGCAATCTGAATGGTGGCAACACTATCAAGGCTATAAATAGTTATAGTTTTTCTGTACTGGTCCTTAGTTTGCTTCACCTTGAGAAGCTTCCTATTGTTGACCTCCATCAACGCTGGCTCTTTGCTCTCCTTCACATAGTCAGCTAATGCATGCTTCTCTTCTTCCACTGTCTACTTCACTTGCAAAAGTCTTCCACCGCCTATTTTCCTTGGTAAATAAAGCCTGTCAATGTCACTGCGGGGGTGTAGTGCATGATGGATCGTCATTAATTTTCTGGTTTTCCTGTTCAGGTTGTCCAGCTCTGCTTGAGTCCAGTTCACTATGCCAGCTGTGCATCTAGTGACAGGTATGACCCATATATTTATAGCCTTGATAGTGTTGCCACCATTTTTTTTCTTATGCAAAAAGTCCATAGATGGTTTCCAGCCATCATGAATGTCAAGAATAACTTTTCTCTAATCAAATAAGTCAATTTGAGAGTAGAAAAACAGATTCAAAGAAGAAGAGAAGCTCTTTACATCAATGGATAAGAGCCCTTTTCTTTGGCTGAATTAAGGTTTTTTACTTGTCCTGGAGATGGCAGAATCCTGTGCTGGTATGGGATTGGTTGGTTAGCATTTGTACACTGACATCCTGTATACACGAGAAGAGAAATATCAGAAAGGGAGCCGATTTCCACAATAGTGTTCAGACACTAAAGCCACCATTGTGTTGATCAATCAATAACGAACCAGATGATGATGATGATTACGTGATACAAAAAGAAGTTGAGGAATTAATATGGAAAAGGTGATGAGGATTGGAAAGGGAGGAACCAAGTGGTTACTCAGTAACCCTTTCTAACTCCTACTGTTTACAGGACTCTTTGTATATGTGGAATAAAGAAATCAGCAGTCTGTGAAATAGAATGCAAAGGGAGGGATCAAGGCCTTGCCCAAGTGACATCAATATGCATAGCTCAGAAATGAATTGGGAATCTTCCACAAGCATATCCTGTAGCCACAGTTCTACCCTCTCTCTGAGCAATGCTGTGAGAATTTTGGTTTTAGGAATTTTGGTTTCATGCTACTGATTTCACTGTTCCTGTGCTATTTTTCTGAAGAAAAACAATGGAATCAATAATGCTATGTACTATATATTGCAAGCATTTACCTGGTTATGGATTGTCTTGTTTGGCAGCCAACTCAAACTTAAATAGGAAAGACAGCGCCATGCAAACTAGCAGGCAATTTTGTTAATAAGCTACAACTTTGTTTCATTGATACGGTATTAGCATTAGAAGGGCTCAGTCTCTTGTCCTCAAGAGTCTACATTGCTGCAGTTGGAAAATAATCAATTTTGGCTCAGTTGCACTTAAAACAAAATCCCAACATACACTTTTGTTTTGATTTGTTTAATATTTAAAAACAATATATTGCATCACTTTTATAAAAAAGAAATGTGTTATAGTGCAGTGATCCAGGATTAATGATCTGCTTGAAGTGTCACTGAAAGATTTCTTAATGACAGTGTTCACATAATGGGAGCATGGGCACTGGGAAGTTGCTTTCAAGCTGTTTATTGTTTACCAGTAATATTGTTTATTAGAAAGAAAATTTCATTAGAAGCTATTTGATGAGTACGTCAAGCTGTCCTGAAATCTCTGTTCCATGCAGATTTAGTTATTACAGCTAACTGATATCACCCATATTCATGCTGCAGCCTCTCGCCTTTTGTTTCAGTGGATCTTTCCAGAAATCTTGGTTGTCTTGAACCCCTGTTTTTATTTATGTTGGAATCCACCAACTCACCCTGTCACAATATGATTTCTTCCAAGAAAATGAATCGTTTCTATGCAACGATTGGAAAAGGCATATACACATCATCTTTTATAATCAACTCTAGCCAAAATTAAAGCCTTACCTGAGCAATAGGATACATTACCTTAAGAGTGTAGAAGGAAATAATTTTCATTAATAATGTGATATGGTTGGACTTGAGAGACTCCCAGCTGACTGTAATAGATATTACAGGCCCCACTGAAAAATGGAGGGGGAAGGGAGGGATGATTTCATCATCTGTTGATGTATGTGCAGCTGGAACATACAACTATTGGCATTGTTATTTCTTCTGATCATGGCTCGGTTTGCTTGAATTTGGTCCGCTAGGATCCCAGAGTGAGATACATTTATGCTGCCTCATTGGATTATTTATTTAATTATTTAATTGGATTTGTATGCCACCCCTCACTGAGGACTCGAGGCGGCTCACAGCAGATACAAAAACAGAACAATATTATAAATCCAATTAATACTACATTAAAACAACCATTATGAAGATAAAATGGTACAAGTCAATGTCACACTCTATGAACAATTGCACTTGCTGTGGTACACCACTATTACACAAAATCCCATATCCTCTGTATAAATACCAATGGACTCTAAGCCAGGGCTCTCTAACCTTGGCAACCTTAAGTCTTGTGGCCTTCAATTCCCAGAGTTCCTCAGACTAGCTGAGGAATTATGGGAGTTGAAGTCCATAAATCTTAAAATTGCCAAAGTTGGAGACCCCTGCTCTAAGCTACTGGTGATTGATCAGAAAAGAAATCTTAGGACTGGTTTCATCATGACACTGCTGGGAAAAGGCTAACTTCATATTACGGTTATTAAGAAGGAATTACAACTAACATTGCTGGTGTCCTAAAAACCTTTATGCAAAGCTTTAGCACTGAAATGTTTGGAATACAGTCTGTACTATTAATCACTGGATCTCAAAATAATAAAAAAATATTGCTACTCTTGAAAAGCTGAGAGAAAAAGGTAATTTAGATGACCAAGTAGTGGAACAACTCTTACATTACATAATACAATTTATATAAATGTCAACCTCAAGGCTTGCCCTCACAATCAAATGTATCCTAATAATGTTTTCTATACAATTTGTCCTCACGATATTGCCCAACCCATATAGTTAACAGCTAAGTGAATTTGGATGAGTGTCAGTGAAATGTCATGGGGCCCATGATACTATATTTTTCCTAATGTACCATCTGAAATATGGCTGCAGGACAATGCACTGAAGTGATAAGAGAGGTGAAATAATGAAATAGGCCAGAATTCAGCTAATTCACTTCTCAGCTTTCTTCACTGGCATTCTAGGCATTCTCTCAGTCACTTCATCTCCTACAAAAACTCTATAATCCAAGGAACAATCCAGGATTGGCCAAAGAAGTCACTTGTGACTGAGTTTTCAAAGGCCTGGATCATATCACAATGCCAACAACAAACGAGGTCCTCCACAGATTCACCTTCTTGGTTGTCAGTAAACTCTTCCCAGTGCCATATGGAAGCCATACTGTGAATAAACTGTTCAAATATGTCCAGCCCTAGAAAGATGCTGGGTCAATTCCATTTGGAATATGAAGAAAGTCAACCTGGAACATTATTAGTGGTAATTGTCCCTACATCCAAATCACATACCAAGTCTTCTCTGAGTCCTTGGAGAGGGGCGGCATACAAATCAAATAAATTATTTATCATTATCATTATCATTATTAAAGTGTCTGCCTACATATATTGGGCCTGGGATAATCCGAGACAAGTCTATGGTGTCCATGAACTCTTCTGGCTGACTCAACCCATGATCCATGATTTGAAGATTGAAGTCCTCCAACCAAGTCTTCTCCGAGTCTGCGGAGAGGGCCGGCATACAAATTTAATAAATAATAATAATAATAACAACAACAACAACACCACCACCACCACCACCACCAAAGGTTTGAGTGTTTTTACCACCAATTCAGCAATAAGGTCCAGAAGCCCATGAGAAATCCTGCTGGGAGCAGAGCCCCTAGCTTATGTCTCCAACAAAAGCTTAGTATACATTTACAGCCTACTACTTGCAGGAGCAGAAATCACGATCATCAAGAAGTTCTACCAACATCACTACCACTGCATTCTAGGACAGGAGTCTCCAAACCTTTGGACCTCAGGGACCACCAAATTCATAATTTTAAATCCCTCAGACCACCGTGGGGGAAAGCTCAGGCCCATAGCTTGGAAACCTCTTTTGTGTTCCTTCTGTCAAGAAGCTTGTTCAATCTGAGTGAAGGAAAATGAAAATGGATTGGTGGGAAAATTAGTCCCGTATTCCAGAGCTGTAGCCGTAGTCCTTTCCCTTCCCTCCTCTCCTCTCTCATTTCCTTTCCTTTCGTTTCCTTCTTTCCTCTCCTCTCCACTCCCGCAGCCTGGTGGAGGAGCTGCTCCGGCATCACTAAAGGGTCAGTCCCGTGACTATTACAGATCTGGAATATTTATTTATTTATTTATTTATTATTTGGATTTGTATGCCGCCCCTCTCCGATGACTCGGGGCGGCTCACAACAAGTGGAACAAATCATAAATAATCCGACTAAATTTAAAATATTTAAAGATTTAAAAAACCCCATCCATATACTAACAGACACACACACAAGCATACCATGTATAAATTAAACATGCCCAGGGGGAGATGTTTCAGTTTCCCCATGCCTGATGGCAAAGGTGGGTTTTAAGGAGTTTACGGAAGGCAGGAAGAGTAGGGGCAGTTCTAATCTCCGGGGGGAGTTGGTTCCAGAGGGCTGGTGCCACCACAGAGAAGGCTCTTCCCCTGGGGCCCACCAACCGACATTGTTTAGTTGACGGGACCCGGAGAAGGCCCACTCTGTGGGACCTAATCGGTTGCTGGGATTCGTGCGGCAGGAGGCGGTCTCGGAGATATTCTGGTCCAATGCCATGAAGGGCTTTAAAGGTCATAACCAACACTTTGAATTGTGACCGGAAACTGATCGGCAGCCAATGCAGACTGCGGAGTGATGGTGAAACATGGGCATACCTAGGTAAGCCCATGACTGCTCTCGCAGCTGCATTCTGCACGATCTGAAGTTTCCGAACACTTTTCAAAGGTAGCCCCATGTAGAGAGCATTACAGTAGTCGAACCTCGAGGTGATGAGGGCATGAGTGACTGTGAGCAATGAGTCCCGGTCCAGATAGGGCCGCAACTGGTGCACCAGGCGAACCTGGGCAAACGCCCCCCTCGCCACAGCTGAGAGACGGTTTTCTAATGTGAGCTGTGGATTGAGGAGGACGCCCAAGTTGCAGACCTTCTCTGAGGGGGTCAATAATTCCCCCCCCCCAGGGTAATGGAAGGACAGGTGGGATTGTCCTTGGGAGGCAAAACCCACAGCCACTCTGTCTTATCCGGGTTGAGTTTGAGTCTGTTGACACCCATCCAGGCCCCAACAGCCTCCAGGCACCAGCACATCACTTCCACCGTTTTGTTGACTGGGCATGGGGTGGAGATGTAAAGCTGGATATCATCAGCATATTGATGATACCTCACCCCATGTCCTTGGATGATCTCGCCCTGCGGTTTCATGTAGATGTTAAATAGCAGGGGGGAGAGGACCGACCCATGAGGCACCCCACAAGGGAGAGACCTCGGAGCCGACCTCTGACCCCCCACTAACACCGACTGCGACCGGCCAGAGAGGTAGGAGGAGAACCACTGGAGAACAGTGCCTCCCAGCCCCAACCCCTCCAGCCGGTGCAGAAGGATACCATGGTCGATGGTATCGAAAGCCGCTGAGAGGTCAAGAAGCACCAGGACAGAGGATAAACCCCTGTCCCGGGCCCACCAGAGATCATCCATCAACGCGACCAAAGCGGTTTCTGTGCTGTAACCGGGCCTGAAACCCGACTGCTGGGGACCTAGATAATCGGCTTCTTCTAAGGACCGCTGGAGCTGGAGCGCCACCACCTTCTCAACAACCTTCCCCATAAAGGGAAGGTTGGAGACTGGACGATAATTATTAAGTACGGCTGGGTCCAGGGAAGGCTTCTTGAGGAGGGGGCGCACGAGCGCTTCTTTATAGAGTGTTGGAAAAACTCCCCTCCCCAAGGAAGTGTTGGTAATCTCCTGGGCCCAGCTCCGTGTCACCTCCCTGCTGGCCGAAACCAACCAGGAGGGACACGGATCCAGTAAACAGGTGGCAGAACTCACAGCTCCAATGGCCTTGTCCACTTCATCAGGTGTCACCAGATCAAACTCTTCCCAGACAGGTGGACAAGTACGTGCCCCAGTCACCTCAACTGACTCGTTGTCAGTCGACTCTGTTTTACAATTGGAGTCGAGGTCGGCCCGGATCTGAGCGACTTTATCAGCGAAAAACGTGTTAAAATCCTCGGCACTGCTCTGCAAGGGCTCCCCAACTCCCCCCTGGTTAAGAAGGGAGCGGGTCACCCTAAACAGAGCGGCCGGGCGGGATTCCGCTGATGCAATCAAGGCGGCATGGTACGCGCATCTTGCCGCCTTGAGCGCCACTTTGTAAGTCTTAATAAAAGCTCTTACAAGTGTTCGATCAGATTCAGACCTACTCTTCCTCCATCGCTTCTCTAGACGTCTATTTTGGCGTTTCAACTCCCGGAGCTCCTCGTTGAACCATGGGGCTCTACGGGGTCTAACGCCACGGAGAGGTCGCAAAGGCGCAATCTGGTCAAGAGCCTCCGCCGCAGCCCTGTTCCAGGCCTCCGCGAGAGACTCCGCCGAACTGTGGACGAGTGCCTCTGGAATAACCCCAAGCGCCGTCTGAAAGCCCTCTGGGTCCATCAGGCGTCTGGGGCGGAACATCTTCATTGGTTCTGCCTCCCTGCGGGGTAGGATTGGAGCCAGGAAGTCAAGCCGTAGTAGAAAATGGTCTGACCATGACAAAGGCAATGCTTCTAACCCCCTTAGTCTCAGACCATTACTCAGTTGCTCGGAAAGGAATACCATGTCAGGTGCGTGCCCTCCCTCGTGAGTCGGACCCTGTACTACTTGAGTCAGGTCCATGGCTGTCATGGTGGCCATGAACTCCTGTGCCGGACCAGAGGTTTCGCCGAGTGACGGCAGGTTGAAGTCCCCCAGGACAATGAGTCCGGGGAACTCCACCGCCAACCCAGCTACCTCCTCGAGTAGCACAGGCAGGGCTTTTGACACGCAGCTGGGAGGCAGGTACGTGAGAAATAAGCCCCCCTAAACCCCTAAGTCCAACTTCATCAAGAGAGACTCGCAACCCGCTATTTCCGGAGCAATGAGTCTACGCAGGCAAAGGCTCTCCCTGGCTATAATAGCCACTCCTCCCCCCCTTCCCTGGGGTCGAGGTTGATGCCATATCTGAAACCCGGCTGGGCAGATTTCAGAGAGAGGAACACCTCCCTCTGGGCCCAGCCAGGTTTCAGTAATACATGCCAGGTCGGCCTCCTCATCCAGGATCAGATCCTGAATGAGGAGAGCTTTATTTACCACCGACCTGGCATTAAGCAGCAGCAACCTGAGCCCAGGGCCAGAGTTACACTCACCACCAGTACCCAAGATTGGGCTCACAGAGCCAGAACAAGGGACCGTTATTAAGCAACGATCCCTCATTCCCCTGGAACGGCTAACTCTGTGGCCCCCGCCATATCTGCCTCTCCCCAGAAACACAGGGATATTCCGACCCTCTGCCACCCCAGAGATCAATGCCCCTTCCTCTCCTGTCTCCTGAGCGTTAGGTGGGCCAAATCTATCATTCACACTACTATCAATCAACTCATCCATATCATAACCCCACCCACCCCCACCCACCCAGTCATACCAGTCATTCCACTCATACCCACAAGTATATTTATCTCAGTCATCCATTAATTTAATTGATTAAAAATCAATTAAATTAGTAACAGTGTAAAATAGCAGTTAATAACAATTTAAACACTAAAACGTTAAAAATATAAATATATAAAATATAACATAAAAATTATAAGTTAATATAAATTGATTTTGTTTGATGGTATAAAATCAGATCTTAAAACATTCTTTAATCATCAGCAATCAATCAGTCCAGATGTGATGTTCTTTTGGTCTTCATAGGTCTTAGGTCTTAGTCTAGTTTAAAGAGTCTTGATCTTAAATCTCCTCTCTTTCTAGCTGTCTTTTTTAAATCAGTCCACAAGGGGGCATAGTTCTTCAATCTGTCCACAGTCCACAAGGGGAATAGTTCTTCCGCGATGATACACACAGATCACGAATTAAGGTTAAGAGGGGAAGGAGGGGAAGGAGGGGGGGAAGGGAAGTAGATGGAATAATCCTCAGTTTTTAGACTCCCCTTGGCCCCCAGTAGCTCTCACCCACTGGTGCAATATGGGAGGGGGGCTAAATTATTGCCCCTAGATGTCCTCATTTATCTGTTGGCGTTTGAAGCTGACCACCACTGGACTCCATTCCTTCCCCGCTGTCTCTCTCCCCCATGTTGTCTCCGTCGTTCCCAGTCACCGCCATCTTGACACCGGACCTCTCACCTCCCGAGTCGGGTTGGGGGGTCTATCTCAGCAGGGACTCGACTCCTCTCACTCCCCTCGGCTCCTCTCATCACATCCCTGCCGGTGCCGCGAGCCTCCGTCCTCTGTCCGGTCCCGCCGCCATTTTCTGCGCCAGTTAGATGTTTCTCTGGTGCCGCGCTCCCTGTCAGCTCTCCCTCGGCACCCCCACAGCAGTGGCTCAGCATTCCTCCGTCCTCTCCTCTCTCCAGAAAGGCTGCATCTCCCAGATTTTTGGGGGAGGGATTTTTTTCTGCCCTTTTTTTTCTTATGCACATGCATAGAAGCCGAGTTTCTGGCACTGTGCATGCAGTTGCCACCTTGTTTCCGGCTTTTTTTGGGGGGGGGGGATTTTTTGCCACTGCATGCAAGTGCCCATGAGGTGCAGCCACATGGCATGGGAGGAAGCGAACTGGCAGCAAGGTAAGTTAGAACCCCTGATGCAACAGTCAAAAATGAGTGCAACCCTGGCTGGCCAGAATGAGCCAATAGTGCTGTTGTGGTGGGGGAGGGGCAGGGACTTTTTATATACACAGATTTAGTGCTCTTTTGAAAGAGAACTATACCTGTTTTTAAACATAAGTTTAACACAGGGTATTTTCTCTCACTTTAATTGAACCTTCCTCCAAGACTGCATCCCAACAATTGAACTACTAGCTAGAGGTATTCAGAAATAGCCCAGCTGGTGGGACATAGAATAGCTTCATGCATACGAGTTGCTACTTTGGCAACTTGATCTGTGAGTGATCTTGGCATTCATCTAGTCCTGTTCCACTCTGCTTTAAGAAGACTGACTGGTATTTGTTTCTCCTAAAAGCAGATGATGCTTAATGGAAGGGGAAAGGAAACCAGAGAATTATTTTTCCCTGAATCTGTCCGGCATCACTTACTGGCCTTATTATTGAGTCAAAATAGGGATTAGCCATTGGGGAGAAAATTTAATGCTGGCACATTTTTCTGCCAGCTCAAAAATTCGCAGATCATACTTTAATGCAGCCATCTTGTGCTCACATACAACTATAGAAGCTATGTGGTGCTGAATATAATAGAATGTATTATATCTCTATACTTTGTAGCAAACATATTTCACCAATTTTCAGTAAAAATAGAACGACTGGTATGGCAATACATTTCCCCCCACTTCATATGTGCCTTCTATCTCTGATATTTATATACCACTACTACTGGTATAGAAAGTATGCCTTTAATTTTATTTACATAAAATATATATTAATTTTATAAATAATTAACATACATAACATATTCGTGACATCAAAGCTCCGCCCACGGAATTCCCTATTGGGATTTCCCACCTCCTTTCTAGCCTCCATATCGGCCGAGAACGTCGCCGCTGATCGCAAAAACGTCGCTCCGCCGAGCGGCGGCACCCGGCTGTAACCTTCTGAAACAGCCGGGTGCTTCTCGGCGGCCTCCAGAACCCAAACCCAAACCCGAACATCCGGGTTCAGCGTTTAGGAGAATGCCGAGAAGCCCCCCGGCTGTTTCAGAAGGTGACAGCCGGGCAGCGGCACCCAGCGGAGTGCCATTTTGCGATCTGCGGTGGGTTCGTAAGCCGAAAAAAGTTCGTAAGAAGAGGCAAAAAATTTCTGAACCCCGGGTTCCTATCACGAGGGGTTCGTATCACGAGGGGTTCGTATCATGAGGTACCACTGTATATGTGTTTAACATATTTTTGCTGATAATGAAAATACAGTATATATAATGTATATACTATATACATAAAAAATAATGTGTTTATATGATCAAACAACCTATTTTTAAGTGCAAACCATAAATACCAAAGGCTAAGCAATAAATACAAACTGTTACAAGTTTCCAAGCAATATGGCTATTGTTTCTTCAGCAGCAGGCAGTTGTCAGTCTTCAATCTGATCTATTCTCTAGGGTTCCTATCTTGTAAAGAAAACAACAACCTTATCCTTAGTGGAAATGCATGGAAATCATCAATCCTATAAATGTAGTTTAGTCCTACAGTATCCTGCAGGGGATATCTTGCTGTTTCACAAGCTGAAAACTTTCACATCGCTTTGGAACCATTAAACACTGCATACTATTGGCAATCATATTATTCTAATTTATTTAAATACTTATCAGAAGAAGATATAACCTTCAGTCGGCTTCTCCTATAGTAGCATCTATTGTAGGGGCCCCAATAGATAGTAGTACCTTCTTCTGCAACCATGGTCTAGTTGCCCAAAGATCCAAAAGAAAGTCTTGAGTCGTAAAAAGGAAGGGTAAAAATCTATTTTTTTTAAAAAAAAAAGATAATGATTTGCATCAGCTTCACAGGAATAATTTTTTTTCAATGCATACAATGCATATTTCTCCCAGAAGGAAGACATACTTCCTCTCTCCAGGGTGACTGGAAGAACAGCCTGTTTCTTTTGGGAATTGGAAATTGAGTTCATATCTGTTCCTAAGTTCTTTTTTTACTCTTTGCCTTCCTCATTAAGTTTGTGGCAGGGCAACAATCGCAACTGATGGCACTCTTTTCCAAAGTTATTTCAGTCTTTGCAAATGAGGGGAAGGGGATAATTCAAATGGCATCTCCATTTTTCTTTCCTCGATTATTATTATTTATTAGACTTGTATGCCACCCCTCTCCAGAGACCTGGGGCGGCTCACAACATACAATGCAAAACAATATATGTACAAATCTAATAATTAAAACTATGACTAAAATCCCATTATCTTAAAAAAACTCCAATCAATATTTCACAATCATATCCACACATAACATTTAATGGTCAGAAGAGGGGGGCATGTACTAGCTGCCCCATGCCTCGCGACGTAGGTGGGTCTTAAGGATCTTGTGAAAGGTGAGGAAGGTAGGGACAGTTCGAATCTCTGGAGGGAGCTAATTCCAAAGGTTTGGGGCCGCCACAGAGAAGGCTCTTCCCCTAGGCCCTGCCAGGTGACATTTTCTGGTCAATGGGACCTGGAGAAGGCCAACTCTGTGGGACCTGATCAGCCGCTGGGATGTATGCGGCAGAAGGCAGTCTCGGAGGTATTCTGGTCCGATGCCATGTAGGGCTGGCTTATCAGCTCAGTCATCCTAGCAAAAATGAATATAGCCAAAGCCTCTTACTTAGTTGTCTGCTACTCAACGGAAATGTTATCTTACAACAGTGTGAAATGTGTTGTGTGCTAGCCCTCTACCCACAACATGCATTCAGAAAATGATGCACCAACTTGGATTGCAAGGCTTATGAAGGCCAGGTCAGGGTGACCTAAGCAGCAGGTGAACCAGATACCTCTTACCACAGCATAATTCCTAGCAAAGATGGCCGACTGAGGAGCATCTCAATGTGGTTAGATAGCAACTTGAGGCCCACTCACTTAACCCAGCTCTGTAACTGGCTGGTGTTTGACAGATACTTCCTCCTCCCCATACTTACAGGCCATCTGTAAGAGATCTGTTCAATGTGCAATTGAACCCTCCCTCTTGCACACACAAACAAATGTATCATGCTGGCACAAGAAGCCCTGCGGCTTCCTTTAGTACGAAAGATGCTGCTGTTGGAAAGTTAATTATTTGCACTGTAGCCAGCAGCACTAAGTAATTGTTGTATTTTATTCAGTGTCCCACCCCTGTGGCTTTCTGAATTAAGTTGTTGGTTAGCAGGCAGAAGACCCTCAGGCTGGCCATGCTCAGCCAACAGCACAAGGTGAAGGGAGTCCAGGCTGCAAATCTTTGATTAATAATGTCAAAGAGTTGGTGTTCAGGAGTGGTTTCCTTCCCCAAGCAATATTCCAGGAAATAAATGTCCAGACAGAAAGCCACTCAAACATAGGACGCTTCTGCCAAATGGCTAAGGTGCTCTCAGCCTTGGACAGATGATTCTTGAGGAACAGTCACCAACTGGGGTGTTGGGAAGCTACCCCTCAGTGCCCATATCCAATTTCATCATTCAACAGGAAGAAAATATAGCATTTAGATTTATATACCGCTTCACAGTGCTTTACAGCCCTCTCTAAGTGGTTTAAGCACATTGCCCGCAACAATTTGGGTTCTCCTTTTACCAACTTTGGAAGGATGGAAGACTGAGTCAACCTTGAGCCTACTGAGATTCAATCTGCCAAACTGCTGGCAGCCGGTATTCAGCAGAAGTAGCTTGCAATACTTCACTCTAACCACTGCACCACTGAGGCTCTCTGATGTAAAGATGTAAATATTTTCTCAGGTATCTAGGAATGAACAGATAGAAAAATCTAGGGTGGCTTCTGCTTTTTCTTTCTCTGTCCTTATCATTTTTCACTGTGCAATGACATCAACATGCATTTGTGGATAAACGTGTGATATTTATAAAGCTGAGGGTCAATTTGGTCTAATGGTGAAGGCACCAGTCTAGAAAGCAGAGGATGGCGAGTTCTAGTCCTTCCCTAGGCATGAAAGCTTGCTGGGTGACATTGGGCCAGTTCCTTTCTCTCGGCTCACAACATCAGATTGGTCAGTTGCTGTTGCTACCAATAGATCAACATTCAGTTGATTTGAAAAATCAGATCCTGCAAGTGGGAAAAATGCTAGAAAGAAAAAAATTAACTTCCTGCTGCAAGCTCAGAGAGAAGCATGATCTCTAAATAGCTTCCCATTGGTAATTATATTCACAGACAGTCTAATAATCTACTGGATCTGCTCAACTTGACAAAAAAAAAAAAAGAAATATTGAAAAAGATCATTTCAATAGCTACTCTCCTTCTTACCAGTCTTCTTATGGTCTTTATCTATTTCCTCTATTTCAAGCTTTTTTGCCTCCCTTCTTTATTCTTCACTGAGTCCTGTTCCAGTTTCTTCCAAAATTATATTTAAGGATCATAAATATATTTGGAACACTCCTACACTCATTGACAGACACAGCATATTAGGAGCAAATCAGATTTTTCCCAATGAATGCCAAGGACATGCCTGTGATTTATTATGCAATAGTCCATTCCAACTGGATTCTCAGTATGTTGGCAGAGCCTTGAACCTAGAGTAATGTTGTAGCATCTGTTTCATAATTAGTAATATTTGCTCAGAATCCTAGCTGTGGGATGATTAACCACAGCCCAAAGTCTTCTTCCATATATCACAGAAAGGGAATTGGGAGTTTTCATGTCATTTACTACTAGGCTGATGCATTAACCCTAAGGTCTACATTGATTTCAAGATCATACCCTACAGATTTGTTTCTCATTTGGTTTGAAATTGATGGATCTATACCAGCCAACTGGAATCCAAATCACTTAGAATAACTGGTATACTTACACTGTTCCTTTCTCCTGCCTGCTCTGAGTGTCCATCCTGAGAACTGGCAACCTCCTGTTTTTGCATAATGTCACGGAATGCATCTCCTGATGAGTCATACCTGAACTGATTGCTTTACACAGCAGCATTTTGGCATAGGTCAAGATTTTCTATAGCATCACAGACTCGATAGAACCATTTGACATATGGAACCTGGGAAGAAGCCAGACTTTGCAGGATGCAGGATGTGCATTCATGATCAATTATAAAGAACCTCACAGAGCTAACGCTGAGCCAGCAGGAGGGGAGGGGGTGTTCACAGGGAGGGAGGACAATTGGCTGGTTGCCAGCACTGATGATTTTTATACTAATGTTTAACCTCACCAGCATCACCAGAACGTATTGATTATGCCAACAACAGGTCCAAGATGGAACTCCCAAGTTCATTTTTCATCCACGAAGCAATATTAAAATAACTATAATAAAAGTGATAATGGAAGCTAATAGCAGACTTTTTACGTTCTGGAGAGGTTTGCAGTGGAAAGTTGTTAATTCTCACTCTTCTGATGATAGCTCTTGCAGCAACAAAGAGTGGATTAAAATCCGCACTAAGTACCCTTAAAAGTGGAAATTGGGGGCGGTTTCAAACCTCTGCATAATCTCTTGATATTTTTTTCTGTATTTGATATTTGCAGCTGTCCATGAGAATGGACTGTCCTGAAGAGCTCTTTCCTATCAGTGTTCATAGTTCCATGTGGCATATTCACACATCATTATTTAATTGTAGCAATCAGATTTTTGTTGCCCGTGTAACAATTTTCCTTTGTTGGTCAATTTCAGTCATACACTCCCCACCCCAAGAAGTTCCTACCACTGGGCTCCATGTGGCCAGCTACAACGGTCATCTGGAAAGTAAAGTTACAAGCAGTAATGGGCAGCCAGAATTTTTACTGCCATACTGTGGGTGTGGCTTATTTTGTGGGTGTAGCTTAATGGTCATGTTACTGGGTAGAAGTGGCTTGCTGGCCATGTGACCAGGTGGGAGTGGCTTGAATGATCATTATCGTTCAAGTGAACTGTTAAGTCCTCAACTTACAACCTTACCACTGTCGCTCGCTGGGGTGACAATTTGCTTCACATTTCCCACGCTCTCCTTCATGGGTCGCCCCCCACCTCAAACTGGATAACTAGGCAAATGGGTGCAGCCAGAAGCATAAATTCTGCTAGCACCGCTTCCACCCACGCCTTCTGCTTGCAGCTCAGGTAGGAGATGGCCACGTGAGGCTGGAGGGGAGCCAGGCAGAAGAGGGGGAACTCAGCTGAGGCCAGGAAGGAGGAAAGAGGAAAAAAGCAAGGAGCACAGATGCAGTAGCAGCAGCAGGGGAAAAAAGGAGAGCTGAGCCGAGTCCAGTAATCCAGGAAGTGGCAGCTGCCGATCAGCTGGAGCTGCGCACGCATCTTCATTTGCGCAAGTGGAACTGCTTTCCACCCCATACTGCCTGCTGCCCACCCCTGGTTACAAGGCACATAGCTCTTGCAGGGAAAGTTTGTGGGGGAAGTTGGTACTACTATCACGTAGCAGGAAGCAGTGAAAGTGGTCAGTAGATCATCGAGTGGCATTTTGGTGAAGGTTAGAGATGAGCGTCCTCTTTCCATTTCCCTCCAAGTGCAAAGTGCGTGCTGTAATATACTACCTGAATGCTAAGGGCATGATGAACACTGCTGCGATGTGTGCCCAAGATTTGTGTGTGATGGGTGCCCAAGATTTTTCTCGCCGATTGCTGAGTTTTGATTTTTTTGGCTGAAGGAGAATGGGTATGGCACCACTGACGTTTGCTCTCTGGATAAGCCCATGTCACTATACACTTGAGAAAAGCTTCACCTTCAATGTTGAAACAGTCAAGAAATTCTTGGGCAGCACTAACTCTGACACTAAAGCAATTTTGTACGCTTCAATAAGCATCTTGGCCACATATCACAGCAGCACTCATGCCCTTAGCATTCAGGTATTTATTTATTAATTGGATTTGTATGCCACCCCTCTCCGTGGAAGTATGTATGTATGTATGTATGTATGTATGTATGTATATATGTATGTATGTAGGTATATGTATGTATGTACATACGCGCCTGGACAGTATTGTATTTATATGCCGCTCAATCCAAAGCGGACTCAGGTAGCGTATTACAGCGTGCACTTCACACTATAAGGGAAATGGAATGAGGACACTTATCTCTAACCTTCACCAAAACATCAATCAATGATCTATTGAGCACTGGCATTGCTTGTTGTCTTCAGCTGGTTTCCTGCTACACGATAGTAATATCAAATTCCCCTGTGAACATTCCCTGTGAGAGCTACGTGCCTTGTAACCTTACTTTCCAGACAATCCTCATAGTTATCCAGACTGTAGTTACACAGTCATGGCTGGATCTATCTCCTCTTGATAGAGGAGGAGGAGGGGCAGTCAAATGGGAAGCGAGGCCACTCCATTCCTGAGCAATCCCTAGATAGATGTATGTTTTCCTTGTGGAAAGGAAGTGGCAGTGCACTAAAGCAGGCAGCTTTCACATTGGCAGAGGAGCACATGTTGTCATTATCTCCCACAAACTTGACTTGAATAGATATTCCTCTCTTTGCAACCCACTTTCAAGCTAATTCTTTCTACCTGGTGTGAGCAGAATTTCTGTAAAAGAATTCGCATGATACTTTCGGAGAGAGAAAAAAAGAGGACAGAGTTTTATTCTCTCTGGGTTTAAAAGGAAATGGTTTGCAAAGCATGACAGACTCCCCTAAAAGAGCCGTGCCTGGACAGAAGCCAAATGCAGGTTAATATCCCTATCAAAGGTCCTCCCATTCCTACGTCAGCTATTCTGATAAGGTGAGTTACAGCCTATTGCAACTAAACACGCGGATCCTACCTGACATAGTCTAAAGTCCCTATTTTCCTTCTTCAACAGTCTATATATGGTCATTTCTATAACATTCTACATTCTTCTATTGAGTACAATAGATTTTGGTCCTGTAAATCATTAGTTCTGCTAAAACAAAACTTAAAAGTGTTTGTCAGTGGAATTTTTCCAACTTCACTGTTAAGTCTTCCAACAGTAGCAACACCTGGAGAGTGGATATAGTACACTAAATGGTCAACTCACCGATAATGTGGATACTTTTCCTTTCAAATTATAGTAATTACTTCCTCATTTTCATCAGTTGACTAAATCCACACCTTTAAAATTCGGTATGAATTGCCATTTTCTCTCCCCCTCCCTGCAATGCATAAAATTGACATACCGTATATTTCCATTCTTTGTACAGCATATCTATAAGAATATTTGTATCCCATAGGTTCTGCTTATCCCATGAATGTTGGGGCGGGGGGGGGGACAAGCCTCACTTTTGAATGCCCAGCACTGAGAGCAAAAGTGACATTCAGCTCACACTAGTCTTTTTTTGCCCAGGCATAGCAAAGGAAGATTATTTCTGGTGCCCAAGCTGATCAACTGCAGGACCGTGTCATGTGAGTGTATCTCTGGCAGTATATTCTGGTTATAAGAATTGTCCAAGTATATAAAATATTCAGCCCCCTTGCATTTTTGCCTCTCTCTGCCCCTGAGAGCAGGGTGACTATAGTGAAGGGCTACCAAAAATTTTACTACCACACTGTGGGCGTGGCTTATGCAGGATGCCCTGCATTTTCTTTCAACATCTTTCAGTGCAAGTTGGGTGCTCTGGGGCGGAGATCCATTTTTGGTACCCCACTGTGTTCTCCCCCCATCCAGGCAGCAGCCCACTACTGGGTGTCTACCATCCATTATGGCTGGCATGAACCTTTTAAAAAAGATTTTCACATTCACCTAAAGAAGTAGCATCCTAACTACCCACTTTTTTAAAAAAGAAATTGCATACCTGAGAGCAGTTAATTCCAGGAAATACGCATACAAAAAAAACCCCCCACCCCCACCCACCCCATCTCAGCACTGGAGATGATTTAACAAGTGTCAATGACATGAGCACCTCATTGAGAATTAATGAAAAGTCCTTACATTTGCTCATGATGATCAGGTTGGAAGTTTGGGTGATTAGATGTGATTGTGCACTTGGCCTTTCGCTTCAGTTCTGAGAGAGAATGACACTTTCTCTAAATTATTTGAAAATTTTTCATCCGCTACTGCAAAAGCCAAACTGATTGCATTCCCTTTAATTGCCTTAGATGAGGCCGAGGTTCAATCTTACTCGTTCTAGGATTCCACTGCTTGCTGTTCAGTGCATTCACGCAAGCACTGAACTCTCAGACTGTGCTCTAATCTTCCTGATGACCCAAATTGACTTGATGGCTGTGGGCAAACCATCCTTCTTCAATCCTCTGCTGCCATTGATTGAGGTTGTACACTTAAACCCAGGCCCGTTTTGGAGACTGATGCAAGGATTGCTAAGCCAATGCCCATGAATTGAAATGATGTCAATAATTATAAATTAAGATTAAGAGGAAACCAGATAATATTGGAAAGTTTAATTTTTAAAAAGTTTTCCTAAGCTTTCTGAAACACACCCAAGATTTAAAAGGGTTGTTTTGGATGTGCTTGGGTCTGTCTGGACATCAGGATGTTGTGTGCACATCAGATTCACATATTCACAAGTTTTCCAAATTCACAGATAATTAACACCCAACCATCTCTTTCCCTTTCCGACAAGAGTGCTTGCTTGACAGCCCTCCTATTCACTCAGATTTTTAGGCAATCATACATTCTCATTTTCTTCAAAATAAAAATAATATATTGCTCGATCTTCCCTATATTTCTATACTTTCCTTAATAGCATCATTCTGTTCCCTTCAAAGCTCCTAATGCTAAGTGCCAGCCGTTCTGCATTTTGGCTTTAAAAAAAAATTATGTTAGGCCAGGATCCAGAAGCTGGAAGGCAGGGAAACCAAATTGCATCTCTGAAAAGAGATACCCACCCGTTTCCCCAGCTATGGTTATGCTTATTGGCCGTGGTTACAGCAACACGTATTTGGCAAAAGCCTACGCCTTCATCTAGCAATCAGGCCATAATGAGTTACAGATAATCTTGAGTAGGAAAAAAAGTACACAGTACACTTTTCCAAATACAGCTTCTACACGTAATGGTGAACCTATGGCACGCATGCCACTAGTGGTTACAGAGCCATATCTGAGGGCACATGAGTCATTGCCCTATGCAAGCTCCAGTACACACGTGCACCCTGGCCAGCTGATTTTCTGTCTTGGGGAAGGCCATTTTTGCCCTCCCTAGGTTTCAGGAGGCTTCCCTGAAGCCTCCACAGTGCAAATAATGGCTCAACAGGCAAACTGGAAGTCTGTTTTTCCAAATTTCCCATTTGCCCATTGGGCTGTTTTTCAGTCTCTGGAGTCTTCAGGGAAGCCTGAGGGTGAAAAACGGCCCAACTGGGTGTGTATGTGTGCATGCGCAGGGATGCACGCATGCACAGTGTGGGGGGTGTTGTGTGCTGACATGGGGGTGTTGTGTGCTGGCACACATGCTCAAGTGTGTGCACACAGTCCCATTTTTGGCACGCAAGAAGAAAAAAGTTCGCCATCACTGGCCCATAGTGTATGTTGGTGGCATCAGAAATCTTTGGTGTGTAGATGTGTCTTTACTATGTTGGTATACATTTTCTCAGTACTGATTTTAGATGTTAGAGGTAGTCCTCAATTTATGGACACAATTGGGCCTGGAATTTCTGATGTAAGTCATTGTGTTATAAATCAAACCAGACTAAATCTTACAACAATTTTTGCAGCCATTAAACAAATCACAGCTGCTAAGGAGCGTTAACTTCTCCAATGGATTTTTTTTGCCTTTTTTCCCCTTTCACACAAAGTGTTGCAAATTGCCACTGCAACTGGTCATAAACGGCAATCATATGACTGTGGGAGTAACTGCAAAGGTCATAAGTGTAAATCCAGGTTATAAGCTACTTTTTCCAAGGTTATTGCAACTTTGAATCATTGTTAAATAAACATAAATTGAGGACTTGCTTGTATTTATTCCTCATTAGCTTTGCATTACATTGATTCCCATATTACAGGGAGCAAACAGTTGGGGGGTGTTGAGCACATGTAGAATGTTGAGACTCAGTCCAGGTTAGGTTTATGAAAGGCAGTCAGTGGGTTAGATGGTCCTTCCACACAATACTTGTCATAGTAAGGGTAGACATGAAACACCCAATTGTAAGAAGGCTCTGGTGAGCTCCCTCTTCCCCACAGTTGCTTTCTCCCAATCCATCCAGATTCTTTGTTTGCTTTGTGCCCAGAAGGACATATCTAGACAATGGCCTGAATTCCAAACAGACAGGAATCTTATTTTTCAAGATTGCCCACTGGTTCTGGGTGGATCCAGAGAAATTCTTTTTTTTTTAAATGGACTACAGGATGAAGTTTTGTACTGTAGCAATTTATTTTCTTAAAAAAAAAGAAAACAAAGTCATTAAAAAAAATCAAACAAAATAGGAAGCTTGGCAGATGTTAAAGGATATACGGTATCTATGGACACAAATGGTGCCCCTGTTGATAATATTCTCAGAAGTAATTTTCTGAATCTAGTTCAGTATTTCTGACCCAGCAAAGCTAATCTATATTTCAGCAAGAAGAAGCTTTTCCATGGGGACATTCTTCTAGATTGGGCCCATTCACAAGCAGGAAAAAAGATTCCGCATCGCTGATTCTTGCTTCTGGGTCACAGCCTCTGCTACAACTGGAAACAGATGTCCAGCATGTTCGGCTCAGCTAGAGCCAATCAAAACGGACTCCTTCTAGTCCAGTGCTCAGAGTGATTCCTATCGTCTAAAATATTGTGCTAAATTAGAAAGGCTGCAAAGCATGTTGGAAAAACCAGCAAGCAAAATAAGTTATTGCTAACAAAATTTTCTAATCCTCTAGCAGAGCCTGTTGACTGCCTGGGATTATATGCAGACCCAAATTGCCACTTGACTTTGTAAAATGTGTTATCAATATTTTATATCTTG
The DNA here is from genome assembly GCF_031021105.1 of Erythrolamprus reginae. Taxonomy (NCBI): domain Eukaryota; kingdom Metazoa; phylum Chordata; class Lepidosauria; order Squamata; family Dipsadidae; genus Erythrolamprus; species Erythrolamprus reginae. The sequence continues at coordinate 204,410,269 of NC_091950.1, forward strand.
TGGAACAAAATTTTAATCTGATTAAATTGATTTTTTTTTAAAAAAAGTATTTTCCCTTTTCTCCATTATCATCATTTCAACAAAGAAAAAAGTTAGAAAAGATGTGCTTTTTTTTTAAAAAAAAGCACATAGCCAAAATATATTCCTATATTGCAAAACTCCTATGGTGTAATCTATCACTTGTAGTAAGCAATTTTTCTTATCTTACCACTAATCTTTGTATTGCATTTTATCCAGATCTTGTCCTAGATCCCGATTTGCTTTTCCTATTTCTGTGCTTAATTGTTCTCAGCTTTGCGTTTTCTTATTTTGAACTGTATTTATTTTGGCAGCTTGTCATTTAATTTCATTTCTACTCTTTCTTGGTTCTCAACCATTACCAACCCTTTTAAGGGATGATTAAGCCTGGACTGTTTTTCAGAGACGAGTGGAAGCATACAAGACATCCCTTTCCCTTCCCAAGCCTTGGTCTCAGGCACTTCCCTCTGGGAAAGTATCGACTTCTCTGTAGTATCCCCTGGTGCCCTCTCACCCTGTAACCAGGACTATCAAGCCCTTTGGTAGCATTTCCATATTATGCTGGCATATGCAGTGCCATTGGGCACTTTATAAATAGTACCTGTTACATTTCCTTCAATTGTATGCAAAGGCTTCCACTCCAATTAACCACTACGGCACGATAATTTTAAATAGAGAGGTTCAGGGGCCAAGGAAAACAGCCTAAAAACTGCAACCAATGACTAGCTCTCCAACAATTGCCCCCTCTTTGCCTACCTCTCCCTCTCACATCTGCTGCCCTCAATCACTTGCTTGCTATGTGTTTGGATACCTTGCAATTAATTATGAAAAGATTTGGGAAGGTTCATCGTAGAAAATGGAAATAGTGGACTTTAAGTAAAAATAAAAATATAAAAGAGACAAGAGTTCTGCCAGTTTTCACCTCTAGTCCAAGAGACAGAAATAAAGAGCCAAAGTGGTGTTTTCTTTTTGTTTTCTTAAAAAAATAGTTTACCAATGGACACAACAGATGGGAAGATAAAGTGGCCACCAAAGCATGTTCATGCCAAAGAATGGTAAATAGTATGTTGCATATTGTTAGAGACTCACCCTTGGATAGGAAAGGAAAACTGTTGGTGATTTAAAGATCTAAAGTACCAACATCTGGTTATTTGAAATGTATTTGAATAGTAGTAGCTCAGGTTGGTGGTTGGGCTGTTGGTTTGCACTCCGAGCTTGGCAATGTAGTTGCAAAAATTTTGTCACCATTTAAGGAGACATTGTCAGTACACTTTGAATTGTGCTCGTCTGTCAGAGCACGTCTTTAAATATATTTTTTGTGATGCAGATTAGTGTAGATCTGGTTTGTTCAGTTACTTCTAAGTCATGGTTTGATTTTGGACTGTTTGGCTGGATGTTGTTATTGAGACATTTATTTATATAGAGGCATTTATAAGACAGTTACTGATGTATTTAGAACAGAACTTTCTCTCTTACTTAAAACAGCCCGGGCCCCAAAAGTGATGTTATATACATTTCTTAGATCCCTAGACAGATATAACCAAAGTAAAAGGGAGTGGCTTATGATTATATCTCCAAAGCAATAATAAAAGAATTGAATCATGAGCACAGTTTGAACTGGGAAGCAAAGCAGTTTAATAGGGCATCTTCTTCCTTCAGCAGTGGAGGTACTCGCAGGTATATATCATTGCCGTTAAGTTTAGCAAGGAGAAAAAGTTTAAAATAGTCAGGAAAGGAACAGTAATTACATGGAACCCTTTTCTTATGAAACATTGAGAAGGAAAGGGAGGGGTAAACAGGGATTTTTAGAAAAACCAGAAAGGAAAAAGAAAGTACAGTATTCATTTTAAAACTTTTTTTCCCAGCATAGGCCAGAAGTATAATCAGGGAACCCACCTACTGGTGACCGAGGAAAATGCAATCAGAATACAATACAGGGCCATCAGCATGACCAAAATTAAAGCAACAGTTGAAATCCAGAAATAGATATCTTAAGGCATACAGATGTCAAACAACTTGAAGCTATTAAGCAGAAAACTACAAGTTCTGCATGGCTGCCACATTGCAGCTAGAGGGGAAAAATAGATTTGCTTCAGTGTCTAGTAAGTCAACTCTCCTCTTCGGAAGAACTGCCACCATGAGATCAAACAATGGATCACAAATCATTCATGAACAGCTCGAAGCCTTCCCACAGATGCCCTAATGCCCAGTGGATTTCCACTAGAGTTTTTAAAAAGTGATTCCCCAAGGCAAGGATCCTAATGCTTCTTTTTGTTCAAAGAAGATATGAAACTATGTGCTCTTCCTCTGACCACATCTGATGTTGCCAAACAACAGTAAAAGAAATTACCATTGCAAACTCAAGGCTTGCCATGAAATAGCAATAGGTAGCTTGGAATATGTAGCATATTATGTACACTGAGAGCATATGCACCAAAAGACAAAGTCTTAGCCAATAATAAATTCTATTCTATTCTATTCTATTCTATTCTATTCTATTCTATTCTATTCTATTCTACTCTACTCTACTCTATTCTATTCTGGTCTTCTAGTGCACAAACATAGGGCAATCCACCTTTCTTATTGTACTGCAACATTTAAAGCCTTGTTAATTTTTTAACCAGGCTTTATCTGGATCCAACCCAGTGTCATATGATGGCATTGAAACTACAAAGGGTTGAGGTTGCCAGGGAGACTGTTTCCACTCTTCATTCAAGTCAAACCAGGAAGATCTCTCTCCCTTCTGTTAAGAAGATAGCTGATTAAGTAACCCATGCATGCCTTCTCAATAGCAAGGAGGTAGCTGGAAGGCCTTTGATTGCCCTGCATGACCAATCTTTCTCTCACTGGCATATCTATGGCTAGGAATGATCTCATTTAGATCTGAGATATGTGAGTATATAGGGCTATCCAGAATGCAGTGTCTCCGAATATCGTAGTGCTTGGTATCAGGAAGGAGGAGTACCTACATTTTCACTTTTAGCAGAAAGGAGCTTTGTAATTGACTAAGCCTGCAGTGGAAGCCAATTTGTGAATGAGTAAGCCTCCCAGGTGTGAGCACAGGTTCTGCAACTTCTAAACATTAGCTCCAAAAAGTGTGGATGATTTCTCTTGTAGCATAAGTAGATGCAAAAACAAGACAAGGCTCTTGCCATTTACATACCTTTTTTGGTTTTAACATTGCATCCTTCTATCCATTAACAATAAAGATCAGAGCATGTAAATAAAAATATGGAAAAAAACTAAAAGGCATATCAATTAAAATATAATTAAAAACTCATTAGATAAAGTACTCTAATTGTAATTAAAATTAAAATGCATGAGTAAGAAAGAAGTAACCAGCATACATCAGATTAAACTCTCCCCCCCCCCAAAAAAAGAATCAAATGCCCAAAGAAAGGTTGATGAAATTTAAACATGTTTGCCCATCAACAATGGCCAATCAAGATGGAGCCAGTTTGGCTTCCTGTGGCAGGAACTGAGAATTTAAAACACAAAGCTTTCCACTTTCTTGCTCTATTCTGAAATTGCCCTACATTTACACTTTTAGTCAGGGGTGGGCTGCTAGCCGGAACGCTAAATTGGGCTTGCCGCCATGGCTCGTGAGTGCTTGCAGGGCCAGTGCGATTTTGCTTCTGCACCTGTGGAGATAGCAAAATCGCGCACAGAGCTGCAGGTGCACCTATGTTTCAACGAGGTCTTTTTGCTTCTGTGCATACCGAAACACAGGCGCACCTGTGGCTCTGTGCATGATTTTGCTATCTCCACAGGTGCAGAAAAAAAATCATGCTGGACCCGCAAGCACTCACAAGCCGTGGTGGCAAGTCCAATGTAGCGTTCCGTCTGGAGCCGGATGATCGTGAAAATAATGGTTTTCCTGAAACGTTCTGCCCAAGTGAAAGTTGAATTTTGAAATAATGGGATAGAAAGATTGACATCTTTTAACTGTGATATTAGAGAAAACCCTTGAGAATACCATGACACTCAAGAAAACAAACAGATGGGTCACAGAACAAATCAATCCAGAATTCTCACTTGAGCCACAAAAGATTAGGGTCAAATTGGCATATTTTGGTCACCTGGAGAAGTCTATAATGCTAGGAATGGTAAACATGAAAAAGAAGATGACTAGAACCAAGTGAAGGGACTATTACAGCCATGATGGATTCCCTAGTAAAATACAGTGATACCTCGTCTTACAAATGCCTCATCATGCAAACTTTTTGAGATACAAACTCAGGGTTTAAGATTTTTTTGCCTCTTCTTACAAACTATTTTCACCTTACAAACCCACCACCGCCGCTGGGATGCCCTGCCTCCGGACTTCTGTTGCCAGTGAAGCACCCGTTATTGCACTGCTGGGATTCCCCTGAGGCTCCCCTCCATGGGAAACCCCACCTACGGACTTCCCGACCAGCATCGCAAAAACACAGAGATCCGGAGGTGGGGTTTTGAGGACTTCGGTGTTTTTGTGATGCTGTGATTTCACTGATGCTCCCTTCGCTGGGAAACACCACCTCCGGACTTCAGTTGCCAGCAAAGCGCTCGTTTTTGCAATGCTGGGATTCCCCTACTGGGATTTCCCTGCAGCATTACAAAAACACAGAAGTCTGGAGGTGGGGTTTGTCATGGAGGGGAGTCTCAGAGGAATCCCAGCAGCACAAAAATGGGCGCTTCGGCTGGCAAAAGGGGTGAATTTTGGGCTTGCATGCATTAATCAATTTTCCATTGATTCCTATGGGAAACATTGTTTCATCTTACAAACTTTTCACCTTAAGAACCTCATCCCGGAACCAATTAAGTTTGTAAGATGAGGTATCACTGTATTTGAAGGGCAAGGACGAGGGATAGCTTGTCCTGGAGAAGTTGTATTTGGTGGCTAAAAGGTGACTCCAACTTGAAGATATATGATCAATGAATAATAGGAAGGAAATAAATATATCAAATGAATAAAAAATACTAATTTCACATAGGGTGTGAGCAACACAAGTTGCCTCTCCTATTTCAAAGGATAGGTTCTGTACTTAAACAAAATTGGTATAAGGTTCTTTAACATTGGTATATTATGAGAGTTCCTTTTAAAAACTGTTTTAAAAAATATAAGGAATCAGGTCAGATAATTTTTAAAAAAATTTGGTGGCAATGTTGCAAAGCTGAACAATTATGGGAAATGGTTTACATTAAAATTAAAAAAAAGTTGAATTTCTTTTTCAACTTGTAATATTCTTATTATATTTTATTAAATCCCATATTCCCATAAAGTATGCTGAATTAGCTTTATGCATGTAAACTGCTTATTTCTTTTTAAAACTTTTAATAGAAAAGCTTTAAAAATACTAATGATAGTAAACATATGGGACAGAATATCTAGTGACTGCCACTCATTATGAAGTGATTATTAATTGTCTGCTGTGATAATGAGATCACGGCCTGCAATAATGTCTGCTTATAAGAGTTTTGGCAATTTGGGTTAGTGAACAATTTAACTGCTGGTAAGAGAGTAGGGAGGGCTGGGGATAGGACGTGTAAAGATTCTTGACCCAGGAGTTTCATTGATATCTCAGGGAGTCTTGGAATTAAATAGAACCCACTTTTTCATTTTTTTTCCTCATCACTTCCAGGCATTTAGCCAATACATTCTGCTCTCTATTCAGTCTCTATTTCCAGGTTCCTTCCCAGATTTAGTTCCTCCCCTGTTCCCTGAGGATCACTATTTCATGCATATTGCTGGGCAAACGTAAAAGCCTTAAAGTGTTTGGGCCCAGATTGTGATATCTACTGTATTCCCAGATATTTCCTGCTACCTCAGGTGTGCAGCTAGCTTTGGCAGTGTTTGTATGATGTACTAGACCAAAAGAAAATGTAGTTCCCAAACACTATTAACATTTTGCTTCTCTTTTTCAAATTTTTTAAAATATATTTTTTGATATATTTAATATGCAATAAAAGTAAATGAGGCAAACAAACAAAAGATAAAAAAGGAAAAGTGGAAAAATGAAAATAAATAAAAAGAAATCAAATCATTGTTATACCTTCCTTCCATCCTTCTTTCTATCAAGTAGTTCTCTTTAGCCCTTAAATTAAATTTAATCTCCTAAATCCAGCAATCCTCAATTCAGTTTTTTCTTCTTTCAACAAAATGTCTATGTACAGTTTCCAGTCTTCCAGTTTCAAAAAAAAATCTGTTGCTTTTCTTCTCACCAGACTATCTTCTCTATTTCTGCATATTCAGTTAATTCTACAATCCAATCTTTCAATGTGGCTATTTCATTACTTTTCTCATTTTTTGCATACAATAATCTAGCCACAAATACCATATAATAATTAATTTTTCATCTTTCCTTTTTAGCTATAAAACTTAATAGGAATAATTTAGTTTCATTGTAACATTAATCAGCAGTATCTTTTGCAATAGTACTGTACTACTGTATATGAATTTGCACCCAACATTCCTTTGCTTTTTCTCAAGTCCACCATGCAAGGTAAAAAGCCTGTTTCCTTTTCACATTTCCAACACTGATTTGATATTCCTTTATACACTTTAGCCAGTTTTGCCAGTGTCATATACCATTAAAACACCATTTTCTAAAATTCTCATTTAAATCATGTCACCAGTTTTCCCCAATTCCTCTCATCTACCCGTATTTATATTATAACTAAAATTTGTAGCCCATGTCACCATGCAATCTGTAACCTGCCCATACTCTGTTTCATACCTTAATAACAATTTATATATTTGCAGGATGCAAAGTTTGGAACTTACTATGTGGTCCAGATTTGAAATGGATTCCATTTTGGAGTTGCACAAACTGGCTTAGATATTCAGAAAAAAAAATCCTAGACTTTGAACTCTAAGTATATCTCCAACAAGAGCCATTTTTGTTTTGGATAGCAAGGAAATGGCATTATGAGTTAATTGATAGAACATATTTTTGGGTTTAACATATTATTCAAACTGTCTTTGTATGAAATTTTGCCTTTACCTGAAGCCACATTGTGAGATATCCACAACAGACCTTGGTTTGGGATGGTTTACCCACTAAAATTTCTTTGTATTGACACTCTTTGGCCTTTTCTGTTATACCCTTGTATTAACAAATCTTTCATTCTTATCATACGTAGCATGTGTGCTTGGTGTTTATCTGTTGCTGCCATAAAGTGTTTGTATTTACATTTTAATGTTTTTTAATCTACAAAAAATGGAATAAAACAAATAAATCCATTCAAACAGATTCCTGGTTTCAAGTTTATATCTGTACATACTGTAATATCTTGATGGAATTTCATCCTTGCTGGTATTTTTGATATCACTCACAATCAGTCCAAATGTACATTGTATTTTTGCTGCTTGTGATTACTTCCCACAAGGATCTAATTGCTAAAAAGGAGCATATATACAAAAAGATGCAAAGAGAATATGTACACATCTTATCATCAGCATATTCCAAAGCACCTATTCCAGAAACGTATCTATTTCTGTACCTGGTAGTGACGAGAGCCTTATGTGCCAGTAGCCTGGCAAATCATTCTGGGCATGAGTGGGCAGCCTGGCACACAATCAGCTGTGGAGAAAGAACTCTGATTCAATGCGGAGTGATCTGGAATGGCCTGAATTAAGAGATTGGGAATTACTCGTCCCAGACATTATTTGGCTAATTCAGAAATCCTTTTTAGCATGACTGCCTGAGCCACCTAGTGGACAATGAAGTCCTCTTGCAGCACTTGCTCTCTTGTGTATGATAGACTTACTAATTAAAATTAAATAACAAACCAGAAGAAGCTGAGATGGAAATGCTCCAAGTATAAGTCAACATGAGGCTTGAGTCAGCATTCTCTCCATTTAGAAACTTATAACTAATAACCCTGAAAGTTAAGAGTTAATTTGATAGAAGCATGGATGGTTAATATGTCTTTTTTTGTGTCTGCCAAACATTACAGTTGCCAGGAATAACTTAGAGTTCAATCCTATACACACCCATCCATTCACCACCGAAGGATGACTGCCTTAATGGGCAAAATTAGCTTTCAGTCCCAGCCAGCATCAGGAACAGAGCTGTAAATATGAACTTAATAATCATCATCCAAAACACACAGAGGGAGGGAGGGAGGACCACAAACCTGGCTGGCACTAGACACAGTTTCAGAGGATGCTTTGAAACAGCAAAGCAAGGCCTGGAAGGGACCTTAGAGTTCATGTAGTCCAACCCTCTGCTCCCTGTCAGAATGGACTCCTGCATTGGCTGCACCCACCCAGTCACATGATGACCTGGTCATGCCCACCCAGTAACATGACCATGTGGCCATGTCCACAAAACAAGCCACACCCACAGACCCTGTAGGGAAACATTTCCCATTTCACCCCTGACTAGAACTCAGTGTTTTCCAGTCTCTAGTCTGATGCCTTAATTACTACACCAAACTGGTTTCTTGCTGCTTTGACTTAGGATAACAACAGTAGCACTGCTAAAGCTGAATAAGCACAGACTGCAAGACCGCTTCTCTGCCATTTGGTTATGAAAAGGTAATCATCCACAGTGTAGCTACAACTCAAAAGCATTAAATTGTCAGCTTGATAAGGAATGTGATGAGGGAATTTGCATCAGGGAAATAAGGAGAGGAGGAGCACTTGCATTGTGGAGCCGGGTCCCAACTTCGTCAACATCTTGTATACACTCCATCTTCTTGCTTAACAGTTTAGTTTCAGCTATTCAAACCTGCACAACAGACCAAGATGAAATGCTGTTTACTTCATTCTGGTGGGCTGTGGGCACAAAGGGATCAGCTCCGCAATTATCCATGGCTTTTGGTCACACTTCTTGTGGGGAGGACATAAATTCAAGTGCAGGACAGACCCCGGGGAGAATCTTGTTTAAACCTGTTAAAATATTTTCCTAAGCTTCTGAATTAACAGAAGCAGTTGTAATGAATCTGCCTCTCTCCTAGGCATGAGCTTTATCAGCATGATCTCTGCTTCACATGGAATCATCATTCATGCCAGAGTCAGGATACTGAATCTGTTCAGTTCCAGCAACATTCACAACCTTGTAATTATCCAGGAGAACCTAACGTAGAAATGCCCAGTTTTAAAGCCACTGAGCAATATCCAGCTTCTCCCTCTCTCCCTTCCCCCTATCTCCCCCCCAAACACACACACACACACACAGAGAGAGAGAGAGAGAGAGAGAGAGAGAGAGAGAGAGAGAGAGAGAGAGAGAGAGAGAGAGAGAGAGAGAGATATTCCCTCAATATCTGAATCAGAGAAGCACTCCCCCTTCTGAAGAATTACTTTTAGAAATTATGGTTTGGCAGAGCAGGGTTGTGAGAAGTAAAAGGCAGGAATTTTCATGGATCAATCCATGATTGGGAATTAGCTTTCAAAAGAGGTTACCTTTCAAAAATGGAATGGCTTGTTGTTTTTAAAAGCCACTGTTCAGCCTATTTCTAAAATAGTGGATCCCAGAAATTACAGATTGATTTTAATGCTCCAGAACTTGAAACCAGCCTCTCCTCCTCCCTGTTTCCAGTCCGTTCTCTCTGAACGATATTGCTCCATTTTAATGAATTTTGTAGATTAGATCAGTGATGTGAAGTTGAATGTTTAAAAATCAGTGAGCAAGGCTAATTAATCTGGTCTGGCTATGAAGCACATTACTGATGTTGAGTTCTTTCTGGATTAGCTTCAGTATTATTCTTGGATGTCAGTCAGGATCAGAAAATGTTAGCATTCTCCAGTACTCGATAAGGCTTACATTTTTGGCCAGAAAAATGGGAACACAAATGACTCATGGGCTTTGGTCTCAAAATATTATTTGATATATACTCCTCCCCATCCTACCCAAGCCCCGTCATCCCAGATGGAGTTAGGCTTTAACTTGGTAATCAGAACACAAAATTAAAATTAAAATTGAAGGTCATGTCTATCTCAATTTACAATAAATCTCCTCTGCCCTGGTTGGTGGGAGAGGGTTGCTCTTCTGATCGTGATCCTCAACCGGCTGAGGCACAAACTATTAATAAATTATTAAGGTCAGACTGATGGGGAATGATGAAGTTGCTGGTTGCATTATTTGTTTTTTTATTACCGAATGAAGGCTAAAAGGCAGGTGTAGCCTTGCAGGCTATCTAGACAGGAACCACCTGGAAGTTCATTTGTATGGTAAACTCTTCACTTCTTTGGAGAAAGTTTAAAGTATTAATAGATGTAATAAATCAGTGCTTGAGGATGTGACCTCAGTGATCTATGAGTGAATATATTGCTCTATCTGACCCAGCTGCAGCTTGTGAAAGAAATAAAAGGAATTGATATGCATAAAGTCAGATTTGTTTTACAAGACAAAAATGCACAGAGTCAGGACAATAAGACCCCCCCCATTAGAATTAACTTTCAATTTTCAAACATTAGAGTTTCCTCAAACTAGGTGATTTTTACAAAAAAAAACTTTAAAAGACAGATCTTGGTGGAGATCTCCCCCCCCTCTATTGTTCAGTTTTATTCAGCCTTGAGCTGGAAATGGAGTAAGTTCATGTAGTATGGTATGTGTTGACCTAGAGTAAATCTCATTCAATGCAGCAAGTCTTTGGATTAGATTGCCCTGTAAAGGTGTCAGAGTCAGGCCATCCTTCAAATCAGGCATGGCCATGCTAGAGGGGATATTCCCTCCTCCTCTCTCCAAGGACTGATACCCTCATCAAAACATCCTGTAAATTGAGTCAGACTGAGAAGCTCAAGGTTAACCAATTAGTTCCATTGAAACCTCCCCTCCCTGCCTGAGTGATTGCATTTTGGTCCAAAATATGGGCATTGCGGGGGCTGACCAGAAGAACTTATGGGGTCATAGAAAGCAATCAGAGATGTAAGGTTGGTGATTTGCTTACTCCCTCTTCAAAGTCACCAGTAATAAAGTCTTTGAAAAGGTACAACAAAGTGTTTTTATTGCCTTCCCACATAAGAGAGGAAGCCTAAGTGTATTAAAGTAAAATATATCCACACTTTAACATAAAACATCTCCAAAACATATTAAAGGCCATGGTTAATTCATTGGTGGCAACAATCGATTGATTCTCCTGTCCTGGGGATGAGACCAATCCAGTAGTTTGGGGTCTCCTCTAGCCAGCAGATTCCTCCAGAAGGAGACCTACCCTGTTGAATTAACTGCTGAATTTATTCATTGTGCACATTTTCACCCAGTTTACTGCTACTGTAGTTTGTTGTTGTTATTCCAGTTAGACTTATATAAGTCTATAGAGGACCAAATTGCTTCTTGCTAGTGGGCTCTGCTATGAATACCTAACATGTCCCTTTATCTTTGTTGCCTCTAAAACAATGCCAGCAAGCTGGGGAATTCCATCATGCAACTTCCTTTAAGGGAAGTACACCTATCTAAGAAACAGGGATTTCCATATGCATGGTCATCTGGGAACTGAAGAAATGATTGAACTTTTTGCATATCAATGTTGGAAATCTATATGTCTAATTGGCATGCTTTCTATAAGATGGGACTTTTAGAATAGAGTAGAGATTTTATTGGCCAAGTGTGATTAGATGCACAAGGAATTTGTCTTTGCCTATACTCTCAGTGTAGATAAAAGAAAAGATACGTTCATCAAGAATCATAAGGTACAACACTTAATGATAGTTCAGGTACAAATAAGCAATCAAGTCATATTAGGAACCAGTCAATATAAATTGTAAGGATACAAGCAACAAAATTACAGTAATTCAGTTATTTATGGGAGGAGATGGGTGATGGGAACAATGAGAAGATTAATAGGAGTTGCAGACTTTGTAAATAGCTTGACAGTGTTGAGGGAATTATTTGTTTAGCAGAGTGATGGCATTTGAGAAATAAACTGTTCTTGTGTCTAGTTGTTCTGGTGTGTAATGCATTGTTTTGAGGGTAGGAGGTGAGGTAATTTATGTCCAGGATGTGAGGGGTCTGCAAATATTTTCATGGCCTTCTTTTTGACTTCTGCAGTATACAGGTCCTCAATGGAAGGCAGGTTGGCAGTAATTGTTTTTTTCTGCAGTTCTAATTATCCTTTGAAGTCTGTGTCGGTCTTGTTGGGTTAAAGAACCGAACCAGACAATTATAGAGATGTAGATGACAGATTCAATAATTCCTCTGTAGAACTGTATCAGCAACTCCTTGGGCAGTTTGAACTTTCTGAGTTGATGCCGAGAGAACATTTGTTGTTGTGCTTTTTTGATGACTTTTTGATGTTAGGTCAGGGGCGGGCTTCTATTCCCAGCCATACTGGAACGGGCTGGGAGCATGCCCCCTCTGAGCGTGCTCCCTTCGCAGGATTCAGCTTCTAAGCATGAGCAAAAGCGAAAAAACCCAGAAATAGCCTAAAAAATGGTAAGTGGCCGCTTGCCACTGCCATTCGTCCCACTCGCCACTGTTTGCCCCCCCATCTGTGCGCCTGTCACAATGGCTCCCTGCCGCCTTTTTCCCTGCCCGCCCCCGGGCCTCTCACGGCACCGGCTCCCCACCACCACCTACTCCCACCCGCCATGCTATGCTGCGAATGGCCTGAAACAGGGAGAGGTCGATTGTAGGCAGTCTAAAGTTAAAGTTTTTGCGATTTGTGGAAGAAATCACATAGTCAGGTAGTGTATTCCAGGCATTGATCACTCTATTGCTGAAGTTGTATTTTCTGCAGTCGAGTTTGGAGCAATGTTCTCTCTAACGTGCGCAGCACGCTGTGGCGCAGACAAAAACCAAGCTCAGCGTAGAATTTTCCATGCCAGCGCGATGGAGCCAGCGGTCCATGGGTTCTAAGCCCCACCTGGCTTCTCTGACTCTGTCGCTGCATGCCGCTTTCCTGGGTGGCCTTGACGTCAGTGGGCCACTGTGCATTGGGGGTGTGTGTGCAAGCCCCTTGCCTCCACCACCTCCTCTTCCACTGCCCACTGCCTGAGCACATTTACAAGGGGCTGGTGGAACATCCGATGTCACTTTTGCTCTTTTTTTTGCCTACCTTTAGCAAAAGTGACATCGGCTCTTCCACTAGCCACTTGTAAATGGGCTCAGGCAGCGGGGCAGTGGAAGAGGAGGCCATGGAGGCAAGGGGCTTGCATGCGCCCCCCCCATGGCACAAGGTGAGCATAGCGGTCAGGGCAGCAGGGGGGCCCTGACATCAAGCCCTGCGACGGCCAGCAAAGCTGGCCGCCCAGGGAAGCAGCACGCTTTTCAAACAGCTGGTGTATGCTGTAACATCTGAAAGACCAGTTTCACATGGTGAAAAATCTATGTGATCATTAAATGAAATCATGGCATTTAACCAATTTTAAAAACCTAGCCACATTTCCTTTATCAATGGATGTTTATTATTTAATATAAATTTTATTTTCAAAATGAGAATGAAGAGAGATGGGGCTTTATTATCGATATAGCAAGTAAAATGGAGAGGTCTCTAACATGTATCTTTGTTCCTACAGGTGGTGCAATATCAGGAAGACGGAGAATACTCTTCTGCAAAATACAGTGATACCTCATCTTACAAACTTAATTGGTTCTGGGATGAGGTTTGTAAGGTGAAAAGTTTGTAAGACGAAACAATGTTTCCCATAGGAATCAATGGAAAAGCAATTAATACATGCAAGCCCAAAACTCACCCTTTTTGCCAGCCAAAGTGCCCGTTTTTGGACTGCTGGGATTCCCCGGAGGCTCTCCTCTATGGAAAACCTCACCTCTGGACTTCCGTGTTTTTGTGATGCTGCAGGGGAATCCTAGCAGTGCAAAAATGGGTGCTTCGCTGGCAATGGAAGTCCGGAGGTGAAGTTTCCCAGCGAGGGGAGCCTCAGCGAAATTGCAGCATCACAAAAACACAGAAGTCCTTGAAACCCCACCTGAGGCTCCCCTCCATGGGAAACCCCACGTCTGGACTTCCATGTTTTTGTGATGCTGTGATTTCGCTGAGGCTCCCCTCGCTGGGAACCCCACCTCTGGACTTCCGTTGCCAGCAAAGTGCCCGTTTTTGCACTCCTGGGATTCCCCTGCAGCATCACAAAAACATGGAAGTCCAGAGGTGGTGTTTCCCATGGAGGGGAGCCTCAGGGGAATCCCAGCAGCGCAGAAAACGGGCACTTAGCTGGCAACAGAAGTCTGGAGGCGGGGCATCCCAGTGGCGGCGGCTTGGGTTTGTAAGGTGAAAATAGTTTGGAAGAAGAGGCAAAAAAATCTTAAACCCCGGGTTTGTATCTTGAAAAGTTTGTATGATGAGATGTTTGTAAGATGAGGTATCACTGTATTAGTATTAGGAAGGATTAGCTGGAGGGTCAGACATTGGAAACCAGCCTGACATCATAAACTTCAGCTGTGGGAATCCTGGTCAAGCATATGCATTATATAAAAATGGTCTAAGGAAGAATGTCTGTTTAAAGGATCAGTTAGCAAGCCTGGATATATAAAATGCAGCAAGTAATGTAGCAATGGGAACTAAGAGAATTGAAGAAACAAGAAGGTAATTGCTTGGGGCTGGTGCTGTGGTAAAAAGAGCCTGGCCTGGGGTCAAACTTTGGTTGTGGTTTATCCCTGCAAACTTTGCCAGGCCACCTCATATATATTTATAGGTATAGATATAAATCAAACCTGATGTGATCTACCTCTATGGATACAATTGTGCAGAGTTTATTGATTGTTTGCTCTTTCAAAAACATCCTAAGCTGCACTGTCATGCAGAATTGTAACATTTGTGATCTTCTGAGTTAATAGAACTGTAGCAGCTTTATTTCCCCTTCTTCTCCTTTTAAAGGATTGTAAGGATTTTCCCCTTCTAAAGTTTATTTATGCTGCTCTATCCAAAAACTGAACAAGCTTCTGGAAAAGCAGAGGGGGTTGTATATTTGAAGTTTTAAAATTCAGGATTCAGTTCTATATGTTTCTTTTTCCAATAATCCAAGGACTTATTTATTTAAAATATGGATTGAAGGAAAGATCATTCTTTTTCAGAATATATTAAACAGAAGCCTACATTTTTCCCAGTTCATAAATTCAAATGGGAAAGAAGCAAACCACACTTAGCTTTATTCCATCGGAGCTGTGGTTTTGAATGGCTTATTGTTATATTGATGACTGATAATTATATTGACCTCCATACTACTAGTAACATTAAAAAAGCAATTAGAACATAAGAAGATAAAAAAAGCCATGCTGAATCAGGCCAAAGCCCATTGAGTCACACAAGGGCTCACCAATTGTACATGGGGATCTTGGGCAGAAAGAGAAGGCAAAGCCCTCCCTTTCCTTTGACCCAACAAATGGAACCCAATGAAATCCTGCCTGCCTCAACCAACATAGAGGTGGCACTTGGACATCTGTTTCAATAACCACTGATACACTTGGCATCCATGAATCTGTCTAATCCTGCCTTGAAGCTATCCAGGCTGACAGATGTCACAACCTTTTCTGGAAGTGAATTCCATAAACCAACGACCCTCTGGGTGAAGAAATATTTCC
Organism: Erythrolamprus reginae; assembly: GCF_031021105.1. Classification (NCBI taxonomy): domain Eukaryota; kingdom Metazoa; phylum Chordata; class Lepidosauria; order Squamata; family Dipsadidae; genus Erythrolamprus; species Erythrolamprus reginae. The sequence continues at coordinate 204,425,748 of NC_091950.1, forward strand.
CTTTATTTGTCCTTGCTTTCTTACCTATGAGCTTTAGGGAACTGCTCTACATGATAATTACATAACTTAGCATGGATTTGTCAAATTTAAATTTTGCTAGACTAGTGCCATCTCCTTTTGCTAGACTAGTGCTATCTCCTTTTAAAAAGAAGTCCTTAGTAGATATGGGGAATGTTGTAGACATAGAATTTTTCTCTATCCACCTTTTCTATCCCATGCATGATTTTTTACACTTCGGTCAAGTCACTTCTTAAACGCCATCTTTCAAGGCTGAATAGACCAAAGCATTGCAACCTAGTTTCCTCGATCACTCTTGTTGCCCTTTTTTGCATCTTTTCCAGTTCCATCATATCCTTCTTGAGGTGCGGCGACCAGAACTGTACACAGTACTCCAATTTAGTTTGCTAATCAGCCTATCATAGGATTTTTTTTCAAATTCTTTCCTAACATCAATATATATTAAGTCTACAACATTCCCTCTATCTACTAAGAACTTATTTTAAAAAAGGAGATAGCACTAGTCTAGCAAAATTTATATTTGACAAATCCATGCTAAGTTATGTACTTATGTAGAGCAGCTCGTAAAGAAATATCTATAAAATAGTTTGGAAACAAGATGCTTTACAGGCATTGCTTTAGGAACTACTCTATAAACATTTCAGGTATTGATATAAATTCAACTTGCCTATATTTAAGTAGATCTCTTTCTCTCCCCTCCACTCAGTTTTGAAAATACAAATAACATTTGTTCTCTGGCCACCTGGCACTTCACTGATTCTCCATGATTTCCCAAGAATAATATATAAGGTTTCAGCCAGTCCATTAACTGTCCATAAGACAATCTGTGCTCCTTCCAACAGACGAAAGAACATATTGTATCTGGGTCATTACATTTAGTGCCATATCCTTTGAGTTGTCCTAAAAGCTATGTAAAGGATAGTGATGTGTAAGAACAACAAAGGAACCATGCAAGCCTTCTTGTCCCTTCTTTATATTGCATGAGAAAACATCTGAAGATGAAAGGATTGTCAGCATTTTTGCAACCAGGTGCTTCCCCCAATACTGTATCTGTAACCAAGGATGCATGTTGCTATAGCAGCCAGAGGAGGGAAGAGGGCGAGATATGTCCTAAACAGTGCAAAGGGGTTCCAGGAGGTTCCAGTTGGAATTCAATGGTTTTAGATGAACCTAGGCAGGCAAAAGTCCTTTGCCAAAGGAAGGAGCTACTTACAGCTCTAGTACTTCTAAAGAAGAAAGATGTGTTTCAGATGTTTAAAAAAATCAGTGTAACATAAGTGTAAAGTGCTAGTAGCATCTCATCCAACAAACCCACCATTAATTCTGAACTAGAGTAAAATGCTCATATAGAAATGCCCAAAGTACCCTGGTGAGATTTCCCTATTCATGCCTTTATCTTTTCTTGCCAGCATTTATTTTTAAAGAAAGAAATTCCAGAACCACTGATTAAGTGACAAAGCACTACTGACAGAAAATTGGCTTTGTTTGAAAAAAAAAAATTCTGCCTTACTCTTTTACAGAACTAGTTCTTACAGAATCTTAAGTCTTCCATGGAATGTAGTTAAATCCTTTAATCACCTGGTTACACTTTTACTATAGGGCTTATGTCTGATCAGTGAGAAATTGATCAATTGGTAGAAAAATGCCTGCAATGTAGGAGTAGGAAAGAAAGTAAAACGGTGAGTCCTTGGTGTCCTCTGTGCCTGGCTGTTTGCTTGAAAATGTTTTATTACCCAACTATGTAAGTAGCTTTTTTGTAAATTCTTTGGCTATGTTGTATATTGGGGTCCCTGGTAAAGATACAATTGGTTGAAGAGGTATGTTATGCTTGTGAACTTTGGGGTGTCCATAGAAGCATGGCAGAATGCATCCACTGTTTTTCATCAGCCACCATTGGCTGTCTCCCGACCACCCTATTTGTGCTTAAAATGGCCTTCCCACCTTTATAAGTGTTTTGCAATGACCCCTCACTGAAAATCTCAATTTGTCATGGTCACACAGAGTTCCATGTCCTGTGAAGCTCTGTTTGCTCAACCTAGAACACATTTGCTTCCTGGGCCACCTTTATAGATGTTTTGTCCAAATACACACACACACTTCTATTTATTCAGACATTTGATTCTATATTGTGGCTTTCTTTGCACATAGCTGTCTTTTTTCTAGTAATCAAATGTTCTGCCAATATTTTCTCCAGCGATGTATACCAGCAAAGAGAACCAGATGCTCTTTGTTTTCCTTCAAAATATATTTCAGTGTTGGTTTTGTTTAGTATTTCTGAGGATTGGCTAAAATACAGCTTTTAATAAACCTGGCCCACATTGCACTGGTTCTCTCAACATACTAACAGTTTTGGCTGCCGCTCCAGATCTTGATTTAAAATCTGTCCTCATCTTTCATACAAATGAGCCTCTTGAAAAATAAAAAAACACCCAGACCAGTTTAATTCATCTCACGTGTTCAACTTCATCTTCATTCAGAGATTGTTCCATTTTTAAACAGGAAAGGGATGTGGAAAGCAACTGAGTTTCAGCATATTTCTCACACACGTTAGCCAATCAGTGAAAGGGAAGAGAATTCTTACCCCTTATGGATTTTTTTGTATGAAACAGGGAAAAAAATGAACCTACAATTTATGGTTTTAATGATTAAACAGAACAGATTATAGAAAGAAGAGAGTTATGTTGTAACTATAGAATAAGAGGTATACAGTGATCCCCCGGGTATCGCGATCCCGATCATTGCGAACGGCTATATGGCGATTTTTCAACCCGGAAGTAAAAACTCCATCTGCGCATGCGCGCCCTTTTTTCTATGGCCACGCATGCGTAGATGGCGCCGGGCAGATCAGCTGCTGGGCGGCTTCCCTGGGTCTTCCCCCTCTTGCTGGCGAGAGGGCGAGCGGCGGGCATCAGCGAGGAGTTTCCCCACCGCCCACGCAAACTCCTCGCTGCTGCCGGGCCCGCCGCTTGTCTTGTCCGCCAGCCACTTGTCCGCCGCCTGCCTGCCCACGCGCCCGCCGCTCGCCCGCCCTTCGCCCGCCCACGCCGTTCGCTCGCGCTGCTTCCCAGCTGAGTCCTAAAGCCAGAAGGCAAAGGCGAACTTCCGCGTTTGGCGTGGGCGGGCGAAGGGCAGGCGAGCGGCAGCGAGGAGTTTGCGTGGGCAGTGGGGAGACCCCAGCGCCGCTTCCCAGCTGAGTCCCGAAGCCAAACGCGGAAGTTCGCCTTTGCCTTCTGGCTTCAGGACTCAGCTGGGAAGCGGCGCGAGCGAACGGCATGGGCGGGCGAAGGGCGGGCGAGCATGCGCAGATGGTGTTTTTACTTCCGCACCGCTACTTCGCGAAAAACCGATCATTGCGAGGGGTCCTGGAACGGAACCCTCGCAATAATCGGGGGACCACTGTATTTATAATTGTATTTATAACTGCTGTAAAGAAGATCAGAAGCTGGAAATATCTTTTTCTTCTTTTTACTTCCCTCCACAACATACTTCCTTTGATTTCTTTCTTCTTTTTTCACTTTATATTTATTTTCTATGAGTTTTTAATCTTTTTAAAAATATCTTTAATAAAATTATACAAATATGTGAAAGAGAGAACAATTCTTTTTCCTCTTTATAAAATGAATGTTTACTTGTAACATCAGAGACCTTGAAAAACAACTACAAAATGATTTAAAGATCCTTGCAAGATACAAGATCACATATTCATCATGGGGATTAATACATATTATTTTATTATTGTCTTCATCCTAAAAGAATAATTTCTTGAACTGGTGGCTTCTCTCCTTCATATCCTTAATAAAAATGATGTACTGAGGCTGAGAGATCAATTAACAGCAAGGTGTGTTTTGGACCCAAGTATATACTCCATTGAATCTCACTTGCATTTTTGACTGCCAGGAATCCATAGTTGTAATATACAATATTCTGTAGTTGAGATTTATCATGGCGGAACCTCATAGTGGAGGTTTTTGATCACTGATTTCCTGGGTGATCAATGCCTTTTGTTTACAAGTCTTCCTCTTGCAGTCTGCTTTGCAGAAATGTTGAAAATTGGCAATTGTTAACAAAATAAGCTATCTCATTGTTGGGGGAGCAATCCCCCCAAATATTTGTGCTATTGAGTTTCTTCAGTCTGTGATTAGTCTCTGTTTTGCAGAATAATGCAAATACACTCCTCTAGAACCCTGAATCCTGATCAAACATTCTCTGCTCTCCTGCTGCTGCCTACTGGGCATCACAATAAATTGCTCTCTTGCTTCCAAGAGGCAGGAACAAGTACCGGTATTTTCTAAGTATTTCCTAATTCCTACAGAGTACTTGCTGGAATACTTGCTGATGATAACACTCAATCATAGGGAGTATGGTAGTCTTAACAAGGACTGCAGTACTGTGTATATTCCTTGGTTTGTTTGTTACTTTTATCTCCTTAACCTTGTTATATCTCTCCTTCTAAATAAAGTTTTATTAGGAATTCTGGAGATTTCCACATTAGTACATTAGAACCATTACATTGGTTCTGGTAGATTGCTAAATTTCATGGAATTGATTCAAGCAACAAGATGCATACGTATATAAAATGAAAATAACATTTCAGTCACATACTAATTTCAATGTTATATTTTTCTTGTAGGAGGAGAAAGCACCGAAGTATAGATGGTTGACCCGCTAATTTGCAAACATTAAATTAGGATTTCAGTTAAGGAATCAGAGGCTATCACCCTCTTTCTGTAAAATAAAGATACATGCATGCATCTTCTTGCTATACATTCAACGAGATAAGATTCAGTGCCTTTTAATTGGTTTTTAGCACTTTTTAGGCTGTGAAAGAAAGAAGTAGGACAGGAAGTGCAATTGATAACCACAAAATGTGCAAACTGCATTTTTCAGAAATTAGTTTCTATTTAATTCTCAGAAAGCAGGAATATATTATTGAATTGTTCATAATCAAGTACGTAAGAACAGTTAGGCTCAGTGTCTGATCTTTCCACTAAGACCTGGCATTTCTATCTAGCCCACCCAGAGAGGGAATAATGAAGGAGATTAGATAGATTAACTGTTCTATGAGAAGTATAGCCCTCTCCCCTCACCCAAACATGTCAGTTCCTGTTGATTCTATATGGAGTTCTAAGCTCTATGCTTAGTTTAAGCTCATCTGGGAGGATCATGAATTGAATTGTGGTCCATTGCACATGCTGTTTTTACATCTTATTTTATATTTTACAATATGAAACCAGTTTCAGGAAAATTATTTGAAAGAGTAGTGAAGGATAGCTTGCCATTTCACAGGTCCAATGTCCTCATCAGCTGTCTTTTTCTGGATAATGGGGATGTTGTCCAAATAAATATGTACATATTAACCCAGAATCTGAGAGGACATGGTTCCCCCCATCAAACACACCTTCAATATTTTTACAGAGCAAAGCTATACTTTCTGTTTGACCTATATGGGCCCTATAATGATATAAAGGAATGACCTTGGAAGACTGGAGGAAGAGCCACCACTTTGACAACTATCATACAAAAGCTATCTCAGTCTACAAAAGTAAAAGGGGTGTGGGAACATCTCAGAAGGGACTCCCCTAATTCCAGGAAAATAACCATAAAGGAGGAGAATGATTTTAGACCTACAAAAATTCTGAAAGTAAATATTTTGTTACAATAATCTCACAGAAAGGATAGCATTGGTACTCATGACTTGTGCTTCTTACCTAAACTGACAGTCCTCACCCCCCATCTTTCTTGTGCAAGAATGGATGACATCATTCTCCAACTACTATCAGTCCCTCCACCCTGTTCCATTTCAAAACAGTAGTTATCTGTCTTATTTGGGCCACCTTTAGCCTTTCTGATGTCTGTAGAGCTTCCTTTCAATCTTGTGACAACACAGCTCTGATTGGCTGAAATGCCTGGTGTGTAGCCGTTTCTTCCTCTCAGGTACTCTCAGGTGTTACATTCTCAGATGGACAGTGGTTGCAATGTTTAGAGTTATTTTATGAATGGTCCAATAATAAGCCATTAAGTCAAATGAATTAAGCCAGTAAGTCAAATGAACTTCCCCTGCTTTATATTCCCCACTGCCCCACCCTCAAGAAATTCACTACTTTATTCAACTCATACAATCTACAAAAAGGGGACTTTTGGGTTTAGTGAAGCATGCTCTCCTTGCTTTTCATCCAGAAGCACCCTTAGAGTTTTCAAAGACAGCGAGATAGACACATTAGAATGAAGTTGAAAAGTTTCAGGTGAATGCTAGTTTGCTTCTGTGAAGATGAACTATGCCTGAAGGAACAACTTGTTCCCTTTCCTTTAATCATCACAGAACCAAAACAATGAATAGAGAGGGAGGGAAAGGGAGGAAAAAGAATTGAGTATCAAAGAGAGAAGGGAAGGATGAATGAAGGCATTCATGGGTGCAAGCTTATGGGAAAAAGATAGGCACAGTCAGACCCACTCATTTAGGGGTATCCAATAAGGTTTTTCTCCCCTATCTGGATGAGAAAAGCAAAAAACAGAGAAACAACCAATCAGGACCTGCATGGCTTTTGCCAAGACTGAGCACCAACATGGCCTCAATGCCAACCTGCCAGAGTCTTTATGTTTTTAATGTTGGCTTCAGAAATGGCAGATTGCCTTGGGATTGATTGTCACACAGAAAGCATGAGTGAAGAATATGCATTGCCTTTTTCGTGTCTCACAGCAAGGCCACAAGTCAGTATACATAACAGAAAGAACTTAGATATCTGGCCTTTTTAAAAACAAACTTTACTCCACTTACTGAAGAAAATTTTATTTGATTTTATTCAATTTGAGATTTATGCATGTTGTCAAGTATTCCAGTTGTTCATTTCTGTTGATGACAGGCCTCCAGTTTAGATTCATTGTGGTTCTTAAGATCTCCTTAATATTTTAATGCGGAAAACAATAAATTTTGTTTTTCATAAGCTTCTCCCCCTCAGTAGACTGGTGATGCTCAACTGACCTCCTCATCTTTAGTTTTCACAAACCATTTTGTAATGGATTTCCCCCCTGTCTGTTTGGACAAGAGCAGGAACAATAGGCTTTAAAAAACCCATATACCCATACTCAATATTACAAATGAATTTAATTTTCTATAAGCTTAGACAGTTCTTCATAACTTGACAGGGGATGACATTCCTTTTCTTCAAAGCCAGAATCCTCTGTGGCCTTGTTGTGCTTTCTATTAAAATACTCTCTCAACTGTACTTGAAAAATCTGGCTTTGCAGATGCTAACTTCTTTTAATGAACTGTGATTTATGCTTATATTTTCCTCTCTGATGTGTCAGTTGAAAGACATGTACACATATCCCACGCTGTGTGTGTGTGTGTGTGTGTTTCTGAGTGTGCGCGCACATGCGCTATATTACAATCTTTGCTGAAATTGTCCTCATTTTTATCTGGGAGAAGAAATCACTTCATTTTTTTAGAAACTTTTCATGTGGTAAGTTCATAAAGTTTGCCTTTTGGAAAGGTCAAGAAAGGCCAAGGTGGCCAAGATTTTATCCCACAATAGTGGATTACTGCTGAGCTGTAAAAGTCCAGTTAAGCAAGTCTGCTGTCTTTTTAAAATATGGCTTTGAAGTCTGCTTTGGTATCCTGGACCTTGAAGAAAAATAAAAGGAAATCATAATCTCCATTTCCTTATTTAGCCTTGCTGAGAGAACAAGGCTGGGTTTCTTTCTAGGCTCTTTTCCAGTGTCTCCAGTAACTTGAAATGTTAAATGACAAGCATGTGGCAGCGATCTAGGTTTTCTAGATAAAGAAAACACATGTCTACACATAAAATTAAATCCGAATTGCACTTTCCCAGATCAACTGTCTCCAATCCTCAACATGGCTTGTGAATAGACTGTTTTCTCGGGGTGGAGAATTGGGCCTGCTTCATGAGTGGAATGGAGTGGAATGCAAAATATCTGTCTTGGCAGAATCAGTGGCATCAGAAGGAAAGTGTTATTTTATGGAATGCACCCCACTTATACTGAGAGCAGCCTTTAAAAGAGAGCAGCCCCCATTATCATGAGAAAGAGACAGGATGACAAAAAAGGTGTTCCAATGTCTGCCTTTCATTGTCTTCCACATCAAAGTCTAAGCTTCTTTCACAATCAGAAGGAAAGATGGACGTATGTCAGGAGTGGGATGCTCCTGGTTTGGCCCATTTCAATGAATCAGTAGCAGTGGTGGCTGGAGGCACCACCCACCCACCCACCTGGGACACTTCTGCATATGCAGAACCAGTAGCAAACCAATTTAGAACTCACTATTAGTGATGGGTGAACTGAACCCGCACAATTCGGGTCCATACTGAATTTTGCGGTGTTCGGTATGCTGAACACGAACCCAACATTTTTCCAAAGTTCAGGCAAAGTTCGGGGTCGTGTTCGGCCTTCGGAGCTTTGACATCACCGGGAAGTGATCACCTTGGCATCCTTAGCAACCTGCTGGTGACATCAAAGCTCCGCCCCTGGAATCTCTTCATGGGAGGGATTCCCCATTCGGGTTCGAGTTTGGGTTCGGTTTGGGTTCAGCCGAATTTTGTATAAAATTCGGACGAACTTGCCAAACCCGAACACCGTTGGGTTCGCCCATCACTACTCACTATTAGTTCATGTGGTGTCCATGCATCCATATAAGGTGGAACTGGAGTTATGCAACATTAGAAGGCGCATTTTAGAGACTTGTACAAGTCATAGTTGGAGCGGAATTGAAATTAATACTGCAAATATTAGTATCTAAGAAAAAGTGATGACAATGAAGTTATAAATGGCGTGTGAATATTGAAAAATGGCAAGGATCTTTGTAAAGATGGTATGACTGGGGAAATGTGATTTGCTTCTGGAATGCTTCATTTAATCTGTGAGTCTACAGCCCACTTTGAATAGTTCTATAAAAAAAAGCATGCATGAGAAAAGATAGAACACTTCACCAATAGTTCAACACTGACTAGGGAGTAATACATGGATATAAGATGTTTAACATATTTATGGACAAGAGTATACGGACAAGGAATACTGATAGTGATAGAGTGGTGCTGTTTTAGGACATGCATGTCTGTGTACTTTTTGTATGCAGATTGGTACGAGTTCATTTCCGTGCTTGCACTTGCATGTGACATTTTTGCACATGCACAGAAATATCCCAGGTAGGTGGGGGAGCCTCCCACCGCTGCTGCTACTGGTTCTAAGAACCAATCTGAACCAGGAGCAACTCACCACTGGTTGAATCTATAGAAACAACAAATCTATAGGATACAATCTCTACAAAGTTCTTGAATCTATAGGGGGAAGAAATTAAAAACTGGTTTGTTGATTGGAAGATTAAGCCAATGCATGGTCAATATTTGTAGGAGATAGAAGGAAAAGCTGACAAAAAGCCACATGGATTTGGTTCAGATCAGGTATGTTTAAAAAAAGAAGAAATAGGAGGTTTTATTCGAAGGGCTCAAGAACAAGCTTTGCCAATTAATTGCATGAAGGTGAATATTCAACATGTAACATACAGCAGATATCGCCTTTGTAGAAAAAGATGAAAAAAATTGACCATTTGATCAAACCGACCAAAATTTCACAAACTGACTACAAGCAACATTATAACTGAGGTGCCAGATTTATTCATTGGAAACTTTGCCAAAGGTTTGGATTTGAACATAATAAAAACTATCTAGACCATTAAATTGAGGAAGTTTTATAAAATGAGTGATAATAAGTGAGTGAAGTAAGATCCTATGGGATCTTCGGAGAGGGGCGGCATACAAATCTATTTGTTGTTGTTGTTGTTATTATTATTATTATTATTATTATTATTATTATTATTATTATTATTGATCCAAACAGACAAGCATTTTGTTTATAATGTGCCTGATACGACGGTTATTGAAAAGATAAAAGTCTGGTTCATTAATGTTGCTATTCCAGTGATACTAGGATTGAGGAAAAACACTTCGAAAAATAATAGATAATGAAATAATGGAATACCTGGATTTGCAGATCCAAGTTGAATGCTTATGGAAAAAGAAATCCATTGTTGTATCAATTATTAGAGCCCTCAGAGCAGCACCAAAAGGACTTGTTTGATATCTGCTCAATAGTGTCCGTGCATATATCCAAGATGTTGACTAGAGTTAACTAAATGTGTCCACCTTATAATTAATAGGCGAAAAGTAATGGAAACTGAAGGAATAAAGATTTCTTATGAAAATATGATGTGGAGTGTGGATGGAGATAATCATCACAAATATCTGGACATCCTTCAAGCTGACATCGGGTACACTAAATACAAGAAGGGTTAGGGTTAACATCATGATAGTGAAGAATTTAAAGTCAATGGAGGAAATATTACCACAGCAATTAACATCTCGGCAATTCCAGTCACTAGATACACAGCTGGAATAATGGACTGAATTCAAGCAGAACTAAAAGCCCTGGGTAGGAAGAGCACAAACATAATGCTAATGAATCATGTCCTCCATCCACACAGCGATGTTGACAGATCCTAGTTAGCAAGGAAAATAGGTAGGTATGGAATGTTGCAATGTACCAGACGTCTAAAGAAGAAAATAGGGGAATTGGAAGAATAGCTGAAGGACAGTGACAATACGATGTCATGCTATGACATCACGCTGAAACATGACACTACGAAGGCCTACTGAGCATTGGAAATATCAAACTGGCCTATAAAATCAAATAAATATAGAAAAGAGGCATGGCAACGTAAGATATTACACAGCCAATACGTAACAAATCTAGCAAGAAAAGCAGATAGCGTGCTCGCTTCGGCAGCACATATACTAAAATTGGAATGATACAGAGAAGATTAGCATGGCCCCTGCGCAAGGATGACACGCAAATTCGTGAAGCGTTCCATATTTTTTGTACAAAATACTGAAATAAATTGCTAAAATATGAAAAAAAAGAAAAAAGAAAAGCAGATAGCAAGACCTAGCAATCACTGAGAGCAGAAAAGTTGAAGAAAGAGACAGAGTAGCTAATTTTGGATGCAGAAGGCCAAGCTTTAGGAATAAATGCATGCAAAGTTGAATTGAGAGGACAGCAACAGAAAACAAATGCCGCTTCTGCAAAGAAACTGAAGAAACTGTGGACCACCTAGTTAGATGCCACAGGAAGCTTTCACAAACTGACTACAAACAACATATGATGTTGTTTGGCATGTTAAAACAGCAGCCATGGTATATTGGAATATCTGCAAGAAATATTATTTGCCTGCAAGCAAGAACTGGTGGGATCACAAACTACACAAAGTAATAGAAAAGGAAGAAGCTAAACTGCTCTGGGACTCTAGAATCCAAACAGACAAGTGCTTGCGACATAACACCCCAGGCATTATTGATAAGAAAGACAAAAAGGGCCAAATAGTGGACATGGCAATACTTGGAGCATCAATAGCAATAGGTGTCTTGGTGCTATCCCCAAACAGCTGGAACATTATATAAAAAGCTTCAGCATTGATAAAATTGCTATCAATCAGTTACAAAAGGCTGATTTATTTGAAACAGCTTACATCCTGCAATATTGCCCTTAACATCATCAAATAAAACATCAGGCTATCCTAGGTCCTTGATATGTAGATAAAAATGCCAAATCTGGCCAACTGTGCAACCAACCATAATAATTAGTTTTATGGCTGTGAGAGTTGGATATGTCACACACAACATCAAAGTAAATTGAGTACAGAGGGAATGGGACATGTCAAGTTTGCATATGGTGAAATAAGAGAAAATGGGAACAAGAAGGATGAAGAAATCAGAATGAAAACAAAGGTGAATGACCCAGTGGTTTGATCATATAGAGACAATTAAGGAGGGTCAAATTGCAAAACAAATAGCCGAAGAAAAGAAAAGGGAAATTAATGGTTGGAGATACTTGATGGGAGTCTCAGGACAAAAACAGTATTTACAAAACAAAAAGCAACATCTGAGTCAGTATATTGATTTTGTGGCCAAAGGTGCTTGTAAGGACAGAAATGTCTGGAGAAGTATAGTGAATGGTATTAGTTTAAATTAGATTTTATTTTTGTTTCCTTTCCCCCCCTATCTCTCCCATTTCTCCCATTTTATATTTCTTTTTTGCTCTTTGTAAAACATTGAGAAAAAGTGTGGCTGTGTTTGTGCATGTGTGCCTTTGTGTATAAGTATTTGTATGAATCTGGGGATTCTGGAGCATGTGGATTATTCTGGCTTAGACCTGAGCCTGGAACAGAAATGTAGTGATGGTGACTTTTGTGGATGATCCATGATCAGACTTCTAGTAAACACTAGTATTTTCACACCTTATTTCATCAGCTGCCTAGCTAAAATGGATTCAAATAATTTTTATAAGATTAAATGTACATATTTTGTAAGTTTGGACTGCACAAGAAATATTTGGGTGACTTTTGGCTTTCTCTGTTCCATAGAGTTACTGTGGGGATAAATGTGGAACATATGCATTTCTATCACATCGATATCCTTAAAGAAAGATGGGGGTATATGCTGTTTTTTCAGCATATAAGACGCACCTTGGTTTTTGGGGAGGAAAATAGGGGGAAAATCTGCCTACCAGATATTCATCTGGTTAGTGTTCTTTCTGGTCAGCTTCAGCACATTATTTTATCCCCCGATTAGGGCTTTAAAAAAACCTTATTCGGAGAGAGTAACAATGAAAGAGCTTGCAAGCTGGTAAGAGCTGGGAACATCGTTAGCACCTGGTTAGGGCAGGAAAAAAACATTCGGAGCAAATAGAGCAATGAAATAAAAAAACCTGCAAAGATTTAGGGCTTAGAAAACATTCTTTGCAGAAAGTAACAATGAAAGAGCTTGCAAGCACTAAGAGTTGGGAACATTGTTAGCACCTTGTTAGCAGCGACAGGCCACGATTCCCAGCACCACCGGAATGGGGCTGGGAGCGTTGCGCGTATGCGTGTGACACGGGATTCAGCTTCTGTGCTCCTGCCCTTCCAGGAGCAGTGGTTCCGCTGCGAGTGGCCTGAGTGCTCTGCCCACACTGCCTGCCTTTCCTTGCATGATGGCTTCTCCCTCCTCAAGAAGATGGCATGCAGTGCAGGGAGGAGGGCGAGTGGCCCCGAGCTCCAGTCGCGTGACCTGTTCTGTTCTCTCCTGCATCACAGGCATCTCTTGACATGGCGACGGCACCCCGAGCAAGTCGTGGCCTTTGTGAGCAGAGCACTGCTGCTTCCAAAGGCCATGACTCGCTCAGGGCACCATTGCCATGCCAAAATATGCTTTCGGCAGAAAGCAGACCACATGGCTGGAGCTCAGGCAGGCAGCTTTTGCTACTGGCCCCAGCTGCCACTCTGGGTGTGCATGGATGTCCTTCTGGCAGCAAAAATTGCCTGTTTCTTTGCTTCTACTCATGCATGGAAGCAAAAGAAATGGTAATTTTTACCAGAATCATGCCGGTTGCATGTGCACAGTGTGTGCATGCCCGGCGGCAGTGGAGCTAAGCTACACACTCCATTGCCACCACTGGAATGGCATTCCCAGCATTCCAGCACCTAGCCCATCCCTGCTTGTTAGGGCTGGAAAGAAACATTTGGAGTAAGTAGAGCAATGAAAGAACAACCCTGCAAAGACTTAGGGCTAGGAAAACATTCTTCACAGAGAAAAACAATGAAAGAGCCTGCAAAGTAAGAGCTAGGAAGATCATTAGCGCTTTAAAAAAGAGCTACATTTAGAGTATAAGATGCACCCAAATTTTTAGCCTCTTTTAGGAGGGTAAAGGCTGTGTCTTATACTCCGACAAATACAGTACATCAAGCAGATAAAGAAGAAAAAATTCTTTTTTACTGCAATGATTTGCACTTCTGAAACTTCCTATAGAACCAGAACTGTTTGATAAATCATTGGTATTAACTGGATTATATTTGGATGTACTGAGATAATTTAATGAGAGTTTGGGGCAGGAATTGGATTGAAGATGAAATTCAAAATAGATCCAGAGATTGTTTCATTACTGAATCTACAGTAAGAATTTGTAAGACTAGCTCACTGCTTATTAATGATAAATCTACATACTCATAGCTGTCTAGTGCTTAATTAGTATTACAAATGTCAATGGCAGGATGCATAACAATGTTTTTAATTGAATCTCATTGTAGTTTCTGCAGTATTTCACACAAGGCTTAAATGGAGAATAGAAAATATGCATCCTCAAATATCAGTTCTTAAATGCTTTTAGCTAGTAATGCACCATATACATCATGTTCATAAGAGGTGCACCATTAATTAACATTAAAGTGGTATCAGTATGAGCTAAAATTTCAGAATCTAGGCAAATGAGAAAACGGTTTATACCCACAGCTCCCCTTATTCTTCCACAGTCTGCTGCTTTCTTCCCTCTTCTTACTGTTGATGCATGAAAACTTTTAAACAAGAAAGAAATTGAAACCATTAGAGATCAAGGAAAACAAATGAAAACTTGGCAGATCAAGAGATGGCTGAACTAAAGCAGCCTTCCCCCACTTTTGTTTTTCCCGAGCTGAAACATTAGTAGGAAAGGAGGGTATCAGATCCCATGACAAGGTAGAGAAAAGGAGAAGCCATAGAGTGGAAAACTTGCTTTGTTCTCCAGAGCCCAGGGTGCTCGACAACCAGCTCATTTGCCTTCGTGACTGTTGTATCCTGTAATGGCTACCTTGTAACTCTGTAAATAGTTGTTCCTCTTTCAGCGCTGTCTGAGCCCAAGCAGGAAGTCGCTCCTGATTGGCTCAGACGCGGCCGGCTCTAGCTTTGGCGGGAACCGCAAATATATAAAAGGAGCGGTTTCTCCAGGCAGAGTCAGTCGGCACTCGCTGAATTGTCACTTTACCTTGCTGAGCTGTCACTTGTTCTCTGAGCTGAATAAAAGTACCGATTGCTCAAAACCCTGTCTCTGGGTCTACTTCACTGGCGACGAACGGACGGAAGAAACTTCGCGTGCAACATGGACAAAATCCAGATCGGCCAGGCTCCGGAACTCTTCGATCCCGAGAAATCGACATGGGACGAGTACATGGCCACCTTCGAGATCTTCCTCGAAGCGGCGGGAATGCAGGACGCCGAAGCCGATCGCAGACGGGCTATTTTCCTTAACTACTGCGGCGCAGAAATCCGTAGACTTGCCCAAACTCTCACCGAACCGGAACAAGCGAGAGCCACAGCGTGGGACGTCCTACAACAAAAACTGGCGAGCCATTTCAAGCCGACCAAACCAGCCATGGTTTTTCGGCATCAATTCCACATGATGGCTCAGAGGGAAACCGAGTCGATCAGCCAGTTTACAACGCGGCTTCGAACGGTACTTGCTCAATGCAAGTTTAAAGACCCGGAAGCTCGCCTCACCGACGCCTTAGTTTTCGGCATGAAAAGCAGCACGGTGAGAAATAAACTCCTCATCGAAGAAGAGCCGAGCCTACAAACCGTGATTAAACTGGCGCAAACCGCAGAAGCAGCCGACGCAGCGGCGAGAGAATTGAAAGAGCACGGAAGGCGAGAACTCATTGCAAAAATCGACTCCGCGTCTCCCAGCGCCGTGGAAACAGACAACAGCCAACAAATTCCCAGCGGAGACAACTGCCTCCTGGTGCAAGACCAGCCGAGACACCTGAGAGCTACTCACCCAGCCCCCTGCGCGGGCTGCCGGGGAAATCACCAGCGCCATCGATGCCCCTTCCGAGACGCTACATGCCGCCGTTGCAACCGGAGAGGCCACATCGCCATCGCATGCAGAGCAACAGCGCCAGAGGAAACATTTGCCACACCGCAATACCAGCGACCTCAAAACCAGACCCCCCAAGCGCGAGAAAGGAGACCATTCCGCAACGCGGGTCAAAGGAACTACTCAACCGCTAACCGCGACTACTATAGAGGTAACTCTCAATTTTCCGTGAATAACACGGCAACCAAAAAAGGGGCTAAAATTGTTATATCACTGTTACTCAATAACCAACCTTGCTCAATGGAGCTGGATACGGGCTCTAGATATACCATCATGCCCTGGGAAAAATTTAAACTGTATATGCCTAATGTATCTAAGGCTGACCTAAATCAAACCTCTTTGGTGATTAGAGACTTTCAGGGGGGGGTAATCTCGGTCTTGGGAACAGCAAATGTACCTATCGCATTCAAGAATGTTAAATGTACCCTTCCCATGCTTATTGTAACAGGGGCCAAGCACTCTCTTCTGGGTTTAGCATGGATGGAACCACTGGGGATCGAGATTTCGGGTGTGTGTAATGTAAACTGTTATGATATGCCTAACTTTGTGAAAGAGTTCCCTGAAGTGTTCAGCCCCACACTGGGATTGTATAAGGGGCCCCCTATATCCTTCTCTATTGACCCCAAGGTCCCACCGATCAGACTAAAACCTCGCAGGGTCCCCCTGCCGCTCCTCCCCAAACTAGACATACAGCTGGACAAACTCATTAGCCAAGGTATTTTGGTCCCTGTGGAGCAGGGGCCATGGGAAACTCCCATAGTTACCCCTCTGAAGCCAGATGGCTCTTTAAGAGTTTGCGCTGATTACAAATCGACCCTAAACAAGGCACTTCAACACCACCCCTACCCCATCCCGGTTGTGCAACAACTGCTACACTCCCTGGGGGAGGGAAAAAGGTTCGCAAAGATCGACCTGGCGCAAGCTTACCAGCAACTTCCGGTCGATGAACAAACAGCAAACGCTCAAACAATTGTAACGCACAGGGGGGCTTTCAAATGCACGAGGTTACAGTTTGGGGTAAGCATAGCCCCAGGAATATTCCAGAGCATTATGGAACGCCTATTGTCAGGGGTAAATGGGGCCATTCCATACTTTGATGACATCTTAATTGCAGGGGAAAACCAGGAACAAGTAAACAAAAGAATAAGGGAAGTACTTAAGAGGTTACAGGACAAAGGGTTAAGAATCAAGCCTGATAAATGTGTCTGGGGAACCAACAGTATAGAATTCCTAGGATATAAAATAGATAAGGAAGGTATCCACCCCACAACAGAGAAGCTGAGAGCAATTAGAGAAGCCCCAGAGCCACGAGATAAGAATGAGTTACAGGCATTTTTGGGCCTCCTTAATTTTTATTCCGTTTTTTTAAAGCAGAAGGCAACAGTAGCAGAGCCTCTCCATCGTTTACTCCAGAAGGAAGCCCGCTGGACATGGGGGAAAACTGAACGTGAAGCTTTTTCTCAAATAAAAAATTTATTAAATTCTAAAAGTGTAGTAGTCCAATATAGTGCTTCACTACCCATTAGGCTCACGTGCGACGCTTCGCCGTACGGCATAGGAGGAGTCCTAGCTCACGTTCTACCTAATAAGACAGAGGCCCCAATAGCATTTTTTTTCAAGAACCATGACCAGCACAGAAAGGAATTATAGCCAGTTAGACAAGGAGGCTCTAGCATTAGTGGCAGGGGTAAAGAAGTTTCACAATTACATTTTTGGAAGAAGCTTTGAGCTAGTCACTGACCACAAACCCCTACTAGGCCTGCTAGCCCCCAACAAGCCCACTCCACCTTTTATGTCTCCAAGACTAATCAGATGGGCTCTTTTCCTCTCAGGGTATCAGTATGAGCTCACCCACAAGGGGGGGAAGGAAATCAATCATGCAGACGGTCTCAGCAGATGCCCCATAACAGACTTAGTGGAAGACCCTGTTCCTTCCACAGATGTGTTAATGATAGAACTCGAGGAAAACCCACTAACCACAGCAAAAGAGGTAGCTGCACACACGCAGCAAGATCAAATCCTTAAACAAGTGGTGAACTGTGTTCTAAAGGGATGGCAAAATGATGTTGTGAAACCTGAATTGTGTGATTTTAAAAACAAAAGACTTGAGTTATCGTATGTAAAAGGTTGTTTGCTATGGGGGGATAGAGTGATCATCCCCAAAAGCCTAAGGGGAAAGGTACTCAAAATGTTACATGTGGGTCATCCTGGGATTGTCAGGATGAAGAGCCTGGCAAGGGGGCATTTATGGTGGCCAGGGCTGGATGCTGATATTGAAAGTTGGGTTTCAAAGTGTGATCCGTGCCAAGAGTCACGGCCCAGTCCCCCCAAAACAACTCCGGCTGAGTGGGAACAGCCTGCTGGTCCTTGGTCTAGAATCCACATTGATTTTGCTGGCCCAGTGGGGTCTCAGTATTTTTTAATAGTGGTTGATGCCTTTTCCAAATGGTTGGAAATAATAGCAATGAACAACATAACCACAAGTGCCACTATCAAGGTATTGAGCAGACTGTTTGCATCCCATGGTTGCCCAGATCTCGTAGTGTCTGACAATGGGCCACAGCTAACAGCCAGGCAATTCGAATTGTTCCTAGATGGCCTAGGGGTCAGGCATGCCCTCATCTCGCCTTATTCGCCCTGGGCTAACGGATTGGCAGAACGTTACGTACGGGTGGCAAAGGAGGCATTGCGCAGGTCAGGCCCTGGGGATGTGCAACAGAACTTGGACCAATTCTTACTCACCCAACACATTACCCCTAACTCGCACACACATGTAAGCCCTGCAGAGTTATTGATGGGAAGGAAGTTGAGGTCACCACTAGACAGGTTAAACCCAAGATTCTGTGTTAATAATAACCAAATGTGTACAAAACCTGAAAGAGAAATGTATTTGGGACAAAATGTATATGTAAAAAGTTTTGATGGAAATGTAAACTGGATGAAGGGAATTATTGTTAAGCAAAATGCACCTAAGACCTATGTTGTTAAACTAGAGGATGGTCGTTTGTGGAAACGACACATAGACCACATTCGGAAGCGAACAGAAAATCAATTGCCACAAACCGCTGACATGGACTCTCCCCCTTCAACAGACTTTAGTACATTGCCCGAAATAAGAGACACGCAAAGAGACTTATCGGGCCAGGGGGAACCATCCAGCGACGCCGAACCATCCTCGTCCTCCGAAGCCTTCGTTGGGCCCGCCAGGCCAAGTCCGCCACACCGGGAGAACAGCGGCGAGCCATCCTCCACAGTCGGTGGCGAAGGAGAAATTGAACTGCGCAGGTCAGCGCGAGCTCCTCAGAGGCCCCACCGATTGGACGACTTTGTCACATGGCTGTCTTGATGGATGTGTCCAACTATGAGGGGAGGGGTGTTGTATCCTGTAATGGCTACCTTGTAACTCTGTAAATAGTTGTTCCTCTTTCAGCGCT
This sequence comes from Erythrolamprus reginae, assembly GCF_031021105.1. Taxonomy (NCBI): domain Eukaryota; kingdom Metazoa; phylum Chordata; class Lepidosauria; order Squamata; family Dipsadidae; genus Erythrolamprus; species Erythrolamprus reginae. The sequence goes on from NC_091950.1 coordinate 204,444,926, forward strand.
GTCTGAGCCCAAGCAGGAAGTCGCTCCTGATTGGCTCAGACGCGGCCGGCTCTAGCTTTGGCGGGAACCGCAAATATATAAAAGGAGCGGTTTCTCCAGGCAGAGTCAGTCGGCACTCGCTGAATTGTCACTTTACCTTGCTGAGCTGTCACTTGTTCTCTGAGCTGAATAAAAGTACCGATTGCTCAAAACCCTGTCTCTGGGTCTACTTCAGTGACCCTGCCAAAAAACAGCCAAATCATGCCACAGTACAATCATGGGTCATGGGACAGCACAATCAGCACAAGTTGGGTCATGCCACAGCAAAATCTCCACAGCAGCCGCCGCTATGGATGCTACTAGGGGAGCCAGTAATCATATGAAAGGCCCACAGCACTAAGGAGTTAGGCAGCTGCCAAGCCTGTCAAACCACCAGTTTTCTTTCATCTGCCCTGTGCTTCCTCCAGGCTGCAGAGTTAGGTGTATCCCAAACCAGTGTGGGTTTACATTAAGCTGACCTTCTAACTCTTCTGGCTACCATTTGCTACTCACAAAATTATTCATCCAAACTAATCATTTTTTTAAATTATATGCTGTTGATGCTAATACATAGAAGCAGTGGTTGTGTATGAAACATCCTAAGCAGCAGCTGGGACTTAATTTATTCTTGTTCCCTCACTCCTAGTTTCTGCACACTTATGTACAGAATTTATTTCTCTTCTCTGTTGAACTCACTTTGATGCTATTTTTCCTCAGGCAACTCGAGTTTCCATTCCAGATTTAGTTTAGGAATCTTGCTGCTATATTCCTAGATATCTTAGCCCTTCAGAATTGATGCCTCTAAGAATGAGAGATATCTCTAGAGATAGGGTGCAGGTCAATGGATTGGGGTTATTTTTGGTCCTTTTAAGATGTGCCTTCCCTGTTCTTAACTTTTATATTTGCAAACAAATCCTACTGTTATGAAATTACAGGGACCTTTGACTATCTTCCAGGAGAAATTAAATTTTTGTAAATATTGTATTGTATTGTTCATCCTGCTAAAAAGAAACGAGACATAGTAATAACAGCATGAACTGGAAATAAACATTACACTTCTGTTGATAGCAATTTGTGTAAATAACTTGCTAAGAATAAATAATGACTATGAGAGCCTCAAAGCCCTGTTCACATCTTCCTGACCCATACTGTATTTAAAATAAAGAACAATATCTTATAATTGCATTTCATGAATTGCATCATGTTCTGTCAAATTTGGCCTGTAGGGATAGGAATTTTTCCACATAAAAGACGGGGGCAATCTTTACTAACACGGGGTGCTTCAAAAGGATTGGGTTTCATCTCATATAATTCTCAACCTGTCAACTGGATGCTTAGGAAATCAACTCAACTAGGGATATATAGAGAATAATAAAGAAATTAGTTGTGTTACAGATTCCCTCTACCTGATGCTGTCCAGATGTACTGGATATTGGTCCCCATAATTCCTGATCAGTCCAATGGCACAAAGCCATGGGAACTGAAATTTATTACATTTCAACAGTATCATGTTTGAGAAGACTGTTGATGTCATATACTATATAAATTAGAATGACTTTTTAAAAACTGCTGATGATTCAGGATAGTCTTTTGCTATGCAAGACAACTTTCCAAGTGGTGTGCCAGATAGATGTAACTTGGTGCCTTAACAGGAAGATGCAAGATTCGTGCTGGATGGCATTTCCTCATATAAAATTCTACAAAGATACTGGTAAGTAGCTAAACTACAATCACAAACAGGAGACTTTATAGGCTTCCAGGGTAGATTTGAGCCCAACATGAAAAAGTAACTTGATATGAAAAATAAATATATTTCTTTGTAATAATGTGAGAAGGGTTCTTTCTGCCCCTAAAGCCCAGGGGATCCAAAATGGAAAGGGGGCAGAATTGAGATGGAAACACAGCACAATGCCTATGATGTGCATAGTTGTTTCCTCTAATTGTCCAAGAATAGTATTTTTGGGGAGCCAAGGCCAAACAGTAACATGATTTCAATCATTTAAATATCTAATTAGAGCCTTTGACAAGAAATTAATTAAAATGGGTCTGAGTCAAGATCTTGGGAAAGATGAGGACAACGGGCAGCAGAAAGTCTTAACCTAGGCTACCTGCAAGCAATTAATTAATGGTTCATTGAGATTTCACCCATCTTCTTGCTAAGTGGCCTTTCAGCATTTATTTGAAGTTGTTGCTGTAAGAGATAAACATGTCTCTAATTTTTCATAGCTAGGCATCTGGGCCATTAAAATGGAATAATATGTTTGTTAGGTTATAATTAATTCTCGAAGATGCTTTGGAGGTGAATCGTGGTCTCCAAGACATCTGAATAAATGCGGAGCAATGGTGATCATTAAAACTTCATTGCTTTAATCACTGTTGAATTGTTTCAGATGCACTCCTATCTTTTGGCAGGTGACCCTGGGAGAAAATGATAGGCCACCCATTTACCTCCCCCACCCACCCCAAACCAAGTTATTTATGGAAGGGCCCTCGTGTAGGTGGTGTTCCATTTCTCCATTTTGCCTTTCCCTTGCTGGAAAATAAGAAAGTAGCACAATGCAGCTCAGGCTGTTCTATTTCCAAGCAAAAGGAATGTACTTTCAAGCTTCATGGGATGCCCACACCCTGAGCCACATCCAGTTTTTAGACTCCAGATGGAGCCAATGAGTGCAGCCACTTTATCTCTTGTGTGCCGATCACTTGCTTTGGAACTGTCTGCTGCAGCGGAGGAAGAAACTGGAGCCAAAGTGATTTATAGGCTGTTCTAGAAGGACAGGTCTGACACTGATGGAGTCACTTATCTCCTGTTTGTGGCTGGCCTGGTGACAGCCTTTCCCTCAGGTATCAATCAGCCCACCTTCGTGAGGGAAAGAGCTGTCAGGAGGATCACATTGGGGCTGTCATCTCCAGTGGCAGTGCCAGCTGCCCCTGTGGCTTCAAACGCCTCCCTTTTAGCCTCACGCAGGAATAAAAATCAGCAGCAAGGGAGACACACCACAGCTTCCTGCAGCATCCCCATTAGCTTGGGTGTGTCTGGTTCCAATGTTTTCATGATGTCCCTAAGTTAACATAAATTTTCCCCTCTGCCGCATCTATCTGTCACTGCAATCTTAAAAACCCATATTACTAATTTGCACGAATTGGATGTGATGGGTGATGTTATTACAGCTAGGAGAGAGAGAAAGAGAGAGGGGGCAGAGAGAGTAGAGGAAGACACACACACACAGAGGGCAGAGAGGGGTGAAGTTGGTGAAAGAAAGGGAAAGAGACAGAGAGGTGGGGGAAGCTGGGGAGCAGGGAATTGTTGTTTACATGGAAATATCTGTAAAGCAAACACCCAAGATCTTTAAAATATTAACAAGCCAGCTTTTATTCTGGTTGACATTGAAGTTGAGGCTGGAGGAGGGGAGAGAGGGTCCATAGGAAAGGAAGTGCAAAGCCAAAACTGGATGCTATTTGCTCTATATGCCTTGGGAAAAATGATGCCAAGTATCAGTAGGAAATAGACCGTAAGGATGGCTTTGTGACAAACTGTATTTTTAGAGACTTTAGTACTGATAATACAGTACAAATGATTTCGAACTGAAGAGAGGTGATCTGAATTTTAAGTCATCCCTCTTTGGAAATGACTCATATGAAGGGAGTGCAACAAGGCAGGCTCCAGGTAGGAGCACAAGAAGGCAGGTGTTTTTTTTTTTCAGGTGAAGGCCTGCAAACATGTATACTGGGGCATGATTTCCAATGTCCTGATTCAAAATTAAAATGTAAACAGTGGTGCTTTGGTGAGAAAAAAAAGCAGCCAAGACATAGGAAATATTGGTAAGTAGAGGCATCCATTTCTACTTTTATTGCTTGTATATTCTACGTATGCAAAGCAGTGGGTGGGCTTTGATTCAAGGATGCCTGGTTCAGGCATGGCTTTGCCAATGGGCCTGGGGACCCCAGGGTGATTTGGAGCCTAGGGTTGGTTAATTGTTGTCATGAGGGGGAGAGGCAGGAACTTATTGAAATTTTATTTCTGTAAGCCTCCTGCAGTCATCGGGATTTGGGTGGCCACATACATTTTCTTAATAAATAAATACAATAATAAACTGATTCATTTGGATACAGAGAAGGAACTGAAAAAGGAAGCAGCAAATCTGCTACAGGCTGGCAGAACAGGATTTAGCCAAACAAGGGTCAATTGCCTTGTGTTGGATTTCAGCCCCAGAACAGTTAAAGCAGGGAAGCGGGAGAAGGAACCCTTTGAAGGACTTTAGGCTCATCTCCCCATCTGCTTGTAGTTGGCCAGCTCTGCCTGAAGTTACCATCCAGGGCTATTGATCCTTTGAACAATGATCTGGGGAAATGCTAATGCATGGCTACACTTAGCTTGCCTGCCATCCAGGGAATGAAGCACTTGACATTAGAAGCTAAACTGAAATCGCAAGCTCTTCAGGGATACCCAAGATGAAGGGCTGTTTGTCAGAACTGCTACAGAAGGGAACGGGGGTGATCATGAATGGCTATGTGCATGTGGACTGCAGTTCTAAAGACACATTGTGGAGCAAAACAGCATTTTCAATATTAATTTCTGAACATGTGCATATTTATTTGTTTGTTTGTTTGTTTATCTATCTATCATCTATCTATCTATCTATCTATCTATCTATCTATCTATCTATCTATCTATCTATCTATCTATCTATCTATCTATCTTTTGGCTCCAAAAAACTTGCTTGACTTGACAACAAGCAGAAAGTTTTCTAACCATCAAGATGCTTAGGTGGCTAGTGAGAAAAATATGCTCTCACTCACATTTTTGGGTTCAGTCCTTGACTCTGAAAATGACCTGAGTGATCCTTGTTCATTCTCTGATCCCTAGTTAATGCTTGTTGTTGTCCAGCAGCTTTCGCTGTCAGATGACCTCCTCCTAGGCATGTGCCAGCACCAATTACATTGCAAACTTTCCAGGAAGCATCTGATGGTAACAAGTGACAAACTTTGTAGAAGCAGAATATAAGCAGATCCTAGTTAAATTGTTGGGAATTATGAACTGATTTTTGCTGTTGCCCAGAGGGAGCCCGGGAGACATTTCTACTCCTCTTATGCTTTTCTATCATGAGTTTTGCCTTTATTTTTATAATCACAAAAGGAATCCATGGTGGGAAAGGAAAGCATAATTTCCCTGAAGTTAGCAAGGTCTCTAGAGGCAAGTGCGGTCCATATTGTCGTTCCCTAACCTGCTTTATTAACACCGTTCCCAATTATTATCATCCACCTACTTTCCTCCAAGGTATGAGTGACATATGTATTTTATGATCAGTTGCAGCCTTTGGTTGCTGTCAGACTCAAGAGGAAATACTGCTTTAATATCAAAAACACTAAAAGGCAGCTTAATCCCAACTAACGCTGGAAACAAAATGAAAGCATGGAGGGGACATGGCAGAAAATAATGTTGCCAGGGCATGCATGAGCTATGTTTAAATATAAGCAGGGATAAGATCTTTGGAAGAGATTGAAACAGTCCATGCCTGCTTTCAAATGAATCCATCTTCTGCAGGGTGATGGCCTTGATTTTTGCATTAACTTGTTTTCTGGGGAGAATATTGAGGGCATAGCAGTCAGTCTGACTGATTTATGGCTCTTTTGGGGTTAAGGACTGGTATCTTAAATCTACAATAATTAAATAAAATAAAAGATTCCATCAGTAATTCTTTTTACTAGAGCATTGCCCTCGATTGAGGGTTTTTGTTTTGAATCAATAATCCTTAATCCAATCAAAAGTCATGACCCCGCTTAGGCTCTTTGTATGAGCTGCAGAGGCTGGGCCAGTTTTTGCATTTTGCAGAGGCTGGGCCAGATACAAAAAAATATACAAGATTCCCTTGATTTGACATTCTTCTTTTCTTCTAGAATTCATTTTGGACTTTCTAGTCTACTTTTCAGCACTGATATTCCCACAGGTGGGTGGGTTGATTCCCTGACCAAGTCCTAGCCTGGCAAAGGCATCTGTGGGGGTGGGAGGAGGAGGAGGAATGCTGCTGCTTCTGCAAGACTCAACCTTTATATACACAGCTCAAAAAAATAAAGGGAACACTTAAACAACAGAATATAATTTCAAGTAAATCAAACTTCTGTGACATCAAGCTGTCCACTTAGGAAGCAACACTGATTGACAATCAATTTCACATGCTGTTGTGCAAATGGAATAGTTGTGCAAATGAAACATTCAATGAGAATATTTCATTCATTCAGATCTAGGATGTGTTATTTGAGTGTTCTCTTTATTTTTTTGAGCAGTATATATGTGTTTGTTATGACATTACTTCCACGTGCCAAGGAGAAGCACTTATAGATCAACAGTACAATAATACTCTCATCATTTTGATAAAACCCTCAGATTCTACAAGTGCTTCTGTCACCAGCTCCATCTCTGATTAGCTTCTAAACCCAGATTAGGCCAGCCACTTGATGCTGTCTGCTCAGACCTTTATGTGGTATAGCAATTCTCATTGCAGGTGGGTGATGGCTGTGTCTCCCTGACTGAGAAAGTGTTTTTCTTGAATGATGTTGAATTCCTAGCTAAACTTTCAACTAGCAACTTTTTAATGTGTTTAATTGCTACAGCACACCAGCAAATTAAAGACTAGGGGCCAGAGTACAATATATCTCTGTGTGAATAGGAGTGTTGTTGTTGTTGTTGATGATGATTTACATTAGCCTTTCATATCTCAATGCTGGCACAACTACTTACTACATCAAGAGCCATCGAAGAAAAAGTTTCCATTTTAGTTGTACAACTGCATTTTCTACAGTTCTGAAGACCATGCCATTAAAAATGTAACAGTGGAGCAGTTTGTTTGCTTGCTTCTAAGTTAGATTTTAATCCTCTGGGTGCTCCAGGCAGCATACATAATGCTCCCTCCTTCAGTGTGTTCCATTTAATAATAGTTTAATGGTCTAAATTGGGCTGAGACACAGCCACTGGCCTGAAGTCTCTCTGCAAACAGTTGTAGTTATTTCATACCTAAGTTACTGTGAAGAAGGCAGCTGGTAGGCAGTAACCTGTGGTAATGTCTTTAGTGAAGTTGGAGTGGCTGGTGATAGACAAAGATGATTCATCTTTTTGTTTCCCAGAAGTCAAGGAGATGGGGGCGAATGGGGTATGGATGTGTAGGAAAAGAACAGCTTGTAGTAAAACAAGAAATGGAAAATAGGTACATTTGTAAAGTACTCTGAATTCCCAGAAATCTGATTTGATTTAACAAGCTGTTGGGACTTCAATGTTCTTCCATCTATACATCGGTATAATTTTTCATCATTAAAAATGCTACCGGTACTTTTATTTATTTTTTTCTGTGCATACATGTAGCAAAATACTAATTTGGAAACTAATACAATATAAAAGTTCCAGATTTCCTAGTAACTAATAGGTATGCTAACACACTCTTGTTCCTACATGTGCATATGCTATTATTTGATTCTTTTACATGTTTGCATTGAATATTTAAAGTTGGCTACTATGATACCTATCATATCTACAAATGATTTGCATCTGTGAATGGATATCACATTAGCCCTGTTCAGAGAGTGATGTTGATTGTAAGTCTCAACAGATAGAGAATAGGGAGCAGATCCAGTTTTTACAGGTCCAGCAATTCTTTCTCTCCCTGTCCCATACATCAAGGTCACCTTTTGCCTATTTTTACTTCATTGAAATCAATAGTGCAGTAAGCGGGGATGGCTGTAAAAACTGTACTGAGGAATCCATTTCAATTTAGGAGATTTGTAGACTTTCATTAAACCATACATGTTCCTTGCAGGCCTGGTAATTCCAATGGCTGCTACATTCTGCAAGGCCTTGCAATATCCATGGGTTTTGAAAATAGACCATATTGACCTATATAGCAAGTCAACCACCAGAAGTTGACCATGAAGCGGACCCTGCATCTACTCTCGGAAGAAGAGGATTATTGGGAGGTTGACCATGGAAAATGTGTTATGGTGTTTTGTATTATGTCATAAAATGTATTGGGATAATTTTTAATATTATAAATGTTTTACAAAATTGGATTTTGGAAGCATTCTGTAAGTTAGCTCATTTGAAGTACCTTGCTTGAAAATGTTTCGCCTTATGGTCACTCTTCATTCTTTATCCCCATTCTTCTCCACTTTCCAGTGGATAGGTTCATAGGTAGCTGCAGGAGGGTAGGGGAGAGAGGAAGGATAACGAAACTGGCTGGGAAGCTGTCACGGGATGTTGATCATGTGACTGCAGCAGAAAGATGTAACACTGAAGCAGCCACAAATTTTACCTGCACACGTTCCAATGTGACGCCATAACATAACTTGATGGATTCACTCTTTCTATATTTTAAGGCAGAGCTAGCAAAAAGCAAAAACAAAAAAGGAAATAACAAGAAAGCAGCCTCCAAAACTGTCAAAGAATATAAACAGTCATAAAGTATTAGAACATATATTATTTACAAATAAGCACATTGTAGGCACCAAAAGACACCCCAAAACTCAGATTCAGCTTATCTATGGATGAACTAATCTGTGGATATGCTGTATATAGTATATAGCAGTGATGGCAAATCTTTTTCTCCTTGGGTGCTAAAAGAGCGTGCGCGCACACTATCAGGCATGCATGAGTACCCACACCCATAATTCAATGCCTGGGGAGGGCAAAAACAGTGTTCCCTGCTCCCTTGGAGGCCCTTTGGAGGCTGGAAACAGCCTGTTTCCCAACTTCTGGTGAGCCCAGAAGGGTCGTGTTTCGCCCTTCCTAGGCTCCAAACTTTCCTAGAGCTGGGGGAAGCTCTCTGGAAGCCAAAAACACCCTCCCAAAACCTCTGTACAAGCCGAAAATCAGCTGGCCAGCACACACATGCACATTGGAGCTGAGCTAGGGCAACGGCTCACGTGCCAGCAGATATTCACCTGTGCCATAGGTTCACCATCACTGGTATATAGTAATACTTTTGAAAAGTACCCATATTTCCCATAAATGCTTGTATTTAAATCAATTTGTGGTTGTTAAACCTTGAAAAACATGGATTTTATGTTTATCTGTAAAATCTAGTGAAATCTAGTAAACTACTATTGCATCCATTTTGTATACCTGCATCACATTTGAATACTCGTGTTTACATCATATGGGATTAAAAAATGTTAATTTTCTATGAGAGTCTTGTTAGCAAGATGGGATGATAGGCAGAAGAGGCAAAGTTTCTTGATGTGACTTGCATTTGAGATGCCTTGTCTAATGAGATACTGATTTTATTCTGAGCATCTAGTTAATAAGGTGTTTGGGATTTGTTTTTACTGTTTTGCTTCCATTTTTAAAAACTTGATTCCTGATGAGCTCCAATAGAGTTTCAGTCATAGAGTTTGGTGCAGCTTGTTAAGGGACTATCTACAATCAAGAAGCTGTGGATTGTTTATTCTGAATGCTCTTTAAATGTGGAACCAGCTATCAATCCTGGGAGTTCACATCTGAGTTCAAAGTATTGTAATATGACTGTGAAGTTCAGACTTAATTAGCAAGACTGAGAAATATTGACCCTTGCTTAGAGGCAGCATTCAAAGTGTACATCCTAGGTTTCTGCATGTTGGACTTAAAGCAGGAGAGACAGCATCCTCCTGATTATGTTTATTTACTTTTATTTATTTTTATCCCACCAGTTTTATTATATAACTCAAGGCACCAAACATATAGAGTACCTAATACTTCTCCCTTCTCCTAGTTTCTCCACAATAAAACCTGTGTGAAGTTTCTTTGGGCTAAGAGAATAACTATCTCAAAGACACCATGGAAGCTGACTTCCATGCCTAAATAAGAGTTTTTAAATTAATTTCATCCTTGTTTATTTAGACGTCACATCACTAAATCACAGGTAATCCTATGATTGCCACCTCTCAATTGCTATGGGCTTCAATAACTCAAGCCCCTTTGCTCCTTATGTTACATTCAGGTTAAGTTACAGGATTTTGTTTATTTAGTACCTTCAAGTCAGCCTTGGCTCCTGGCCTGGACTAGTCCCTGCAGGTTTCTTGGAAAGATTTTGGGACTGGTTTCCATTGCATTTCTGTTTTCCAACCTGCTATCTCAACCACTATACCAAACTGGCTCTTAAAATATCTCCCTTGAAATCTGTGGTGTTTACCGATTATGATAAACTTATGTCCAACTGAATCAAATGTCTCCATAGTTCGGACCATAGACACTCCCACCCAGCTGTTTTCATTCTGTTTCAGTTCCTCATATAGCAGTGGATGCATTGCCTGCATTAAAAGGCTAAGAAGCGGCAGGGCACCCCTTGAGCTGGTCAGTTTTAGTGATCATTTACCTTTGTTTTCAAAGCGAATTCAAACAAGGCGCCTATCTCAAGTTGCACAGCAATGGAGTAAAAAAAGAAAGAAAGAATACTCTTAGATCCTTAGTTGATGAAGGAAAAATGCAAAAAGTGTGTTTGGAAAGGTGGTCTCTCTGGATCCACCAGTTATATTTAATTTTGAAGATAAAGCCTATTAGGGCAACATGATAAATAAGTACATGAAAATTTAAAATAATCTATCTTGCTTAGTAACACCCATTAGTATTAAGTGCTTCTGCTTCCCTTCCACTTCTCTGAATTATATAGACATTTCTCTGCCTGGTAACAGTTAACAGGGGAATGTCTAAGCGATTGTTTTCTAAAATCCTGCTGAAAAGGATAGCAAGGCTGAATTCTGAGTTTGCAAAAGGGTTCAGTAAGAAGTCTGGGTTTATATTAAGAACCCTGATCTAAATCTTGGCAATGAAACAAGGTCTTTATCCCTAGCAAAGCTTCTGGCTTCCAGTAGAGAGCCAACTTAGGGTTTTGTCTTCTTCCAGTTCCCATTCAGACAAATTAAAACAGGCAGCTGTGCATGCCAAGCAAACAAGGGATGGTTCATTCTTGCAAGAGACCAAAGAAGTTCTTGCTCAAAGCATATTGTTCTGGGTGGGGATGGTGAACCTTTTTGCAGTCATAGGGCTCCAGGTTTAGGAAGGATAGTGAACTCTCATGAGATTTGATGAGATTTTGGCACGTTCTACCATGGCCATTTACGCATGTGTTTAAAAAGGTGGAAAAGATCAGGACTTTGATCATAGTTGCTACCTTGTGGTAGTTCATCTCTCCTGCAAAAATTGCTTCCATCTAGTTATCATTATGGATCTCTTCAATGTATGTCACAGAATAATTAAATATGAATAAAACTATTAAAGATACCTTTAAATCATTTTTCAATCTGCTCACTTAATCCAGAATTTATTCTCAATGTCATTTAGGGTGTTACATTTCTTTTGGCATAGCTGATCTTGTTCCCCTGGTATACTCTGAACTGATTTATAATGGAATAGCTTGAAATACCAAAACTGTTTGCTCTTTTAAGATTGGAATATATATTCTCCAAAGGACCTGGAAAAATAGATGGAAAACTGAAAATCAACAGTGTTAACAGAGTGTGCCACCTGCAAAAAAAAAGGTAAATATAACTCTAGGGTGCCAGCTTCATATGTTTTTAGTTGCTAGAAAAAAAATCTTTGGAACTCATGTATTTTATGAGCAATAATTCCTCAGTATCTCCCGTTTTTCTGCTTCTGCTTGAATGAAAATATAGCTGCTTTAAAGAACCCCATTAAGGATGCAGCTGTTTTAATGAAATGGTGTTAAAGCAGCTACTTCTTTCTTCAGACTCTGTGGAAGAAAAGAGACAAGAGTGCTTTATTCCATGGCAGAGTAGTCATTCATTAGAATTTCCAAAACATTCTACGAGGGTGAATTGAAAAGTAATGCCATTTTCTTTATTTCAGTTGAACTTTTAGATAAAAATACCTGAATTTTTCCCCAGTTATAAATGATTTGCATTTACATTCTGAAATATTTTGTTTCTTTCTTACTTTTCGGGTTTGTAGATTCTCAAGGAAAATTCAAAATGGCTGCAATGGTTGAATGCTGAGGGGGAAACTCCTGTGCTGAGGGGGAAACCCCTGTGAACATTCACAGATGATTGCAAAATGTGTTTGTGAACATTACTGTAGAGAGAAACGGTGACTATGTTGAGAAGTAGAGGTGTGATCCACAGAGGACCAGCTTCATTTTGATGTATGCCACATGCTCCTGTGTTGGTAATTATACCCATCCTAAATAAAATGGCATTACTTTTTGACTCACCCTCAGATTTTTGAAGCATGTATAATCCATCAGCAGTGCAATGATGATTTCCCCTTTACTGGATATGTTCAAGTAAGGTCTAGAGAACCGACTCTAGGACTCTAAGATTCTTTGATTTGGATTCTGCACTAAATTGGATTCCAGATCTAAATGGCTCCTCCCAACTCTGTGATTTTATTCTATCACACCCTTACAATGATAGCAATGGTGGAAGCTGCCACTCATGACTACTTTTCTTGTATTTGTAGATATTTTCCTCCAGGCATATATTGCAATATGTGAGCTGCTTGTAAAAGTCATCATGTTCCGTCAGTGGGATGTATAAGAAACAGCATGAGACTGAAGTGTGACAGGGATAAAAGATGATTCTCCAAAAGGTAAGACTGAATTCAAGCAGAGCAGAAAAACAAGGCGTATTCTGTGGCAGGACATCTCACCCCTTCCCCCAAAACCCAGTCATCCCACAAGATTTGATTTGCTTCCAGCTGTAATAAGTCTGTCCGAAAGATATGAGAATGGAAAGCCAAGTATCACTTTTAAATGGAACAATAGTTTTTAGTGGCCCCAGGCTGCAGATGTTCCCTCTCAGTCACTGCTGCCTCTTGACAACTTTTGCCATGGCTAAATCTGGTACCAATTTCCACAGTGTTGTGTAAACATTTGTAGGGAGAAGCCAGATAAAGAAATCCCCCCTGCAAATAAGAGATTAACGGATGCTGGTAGGCTCTATTAATGCATTAGAAATACCCAGTATTTGCCTGAAGGATACTGAGCCAAATAAAGAATAAGGAAATAAGAGTATTTGAATTCATTTTTTTGAATCTAATCTTAATGCTGACACTCATAACGGAGAAAAATGAAATGAGTAGAAATGCTAAAATACTGGAAATTAATAAATGTAATATCTAGAGATCATTGTTCTGGAAATTCTGGACATTGTGTATAAGAAATTAAAATCTCTGGAGCAGGGATGTCAAATTCAAGGCCTGGATGCCAGATCTGGCCTGTGGGGGAGTCCTGAAAACAGTGAAGGACCAGCCTGTGGTACCTCTGCCACCAAAAATAGCAATAGCAATAGCATTTAGACTCATATACCACTTCACAGTGCTTTACAGACCTCTTTAAGTAGTTTACAGAGAGTAAGCATATTTCCCCCAACAATCTGGGTCCTCATTTTACTGACCTTGGAAGAATGGAAGGCTAAGTCAACCTTGAGCCTACTGAGATTCAATCTGCCAAACTGCTGGCAGCTGCTGATCAGCAGAAGTAGCTTGCAATAATGCACTCTAACCACTGCACCACCAAGGTTCTCTCAGTGGACCTTGGGAGGGTCATTTTCGCTGGCAGAGGGTTGCAAGAAGCTGTCACGGTCAAAAACGGAGCTTGGGAGCCCATTTTTGTTGGCAGACTTCTTGGACCACCACAGGCACCTCTGACACAAGTGATATCAAGGTGGCCATGCCCACCCTGATCCCAAGGTCAAACACAACCCTGATGCAGCCCTCAATGAAATGGAGTTTGACACCCCTACTCTAGAGGTATAAAATATAATGCACTATTTGAGCAGTTTTGGCTGGCAAATATGGTTATTTCTAGCTGCTTCATTGAATGAAGGATTCTTCTGAAACGAAATGTGGCCTCCAGGAAGGACATCTTCATGACATCAAAGCTCCGCCCATGGAATTCCCTATTGGGATTCCCCACCTCCGTTTCAGCCTCCAGATCGGCCGAAAATGCCGCCGCTGATTGCAAAAATGGCGCTCTGCTGGGCGCTGCCGCCCGGCTGTAACCTTCTGAAACAGCCAGGCGCTTCTCGGCGGCCTCCGGAACCCGAACCTGAACCCGAACGTTTGCCGAACTTTTGGGTTTGGTGTTCGGGAGAACGCCGAGAAGCCCCTCCGGCTGTTTCAGAAGGTGACAGGCAGGCTGCGGTGGTTCTCGGCGGCCTCCCGAACCCAAACCCGAAAAGTTCAGCAAAAGTTCGGGTTCGGGAGAATGCTGAGAAGCCCCCCGGCTGTTTCAAAAGGTGACAGCCAGCCGGCGGCGCCCAGCAGAGTGCCATTTTACGATCTGCAGTGGGTTCGTAAGTCAAAAAAAGTTTGCAAGAAGAGGCAAAAAATTTCTGAACCCCCGGGTTCGTATCTCGAAATGTTCATATCATGGGGGGTTCATATCACGAGGTACCACTGTAATAATAATAATGATGATGATGATGATAAAGTACTCAAGTCTTAAAATTGCCAAGTTTGAGGACCACTGGTGTAGAGGATTGGATGGAAGTAGGGGAGAGGAGAGGAAAAAGGCCAAAAAAAGAACAGAGGATGAATGAAGAAGGAGGTAGAGAGGGAAAATAAGAGAGGGAAAAGGAAGAGGTGGAAATGGCAAAGGAGTGAAAGGAGAAAAAGAGGAGAAAAGGAAGGAAGTAGGAAGGGAGAGGAGGAGAGGAAAGCGGAAAGAAGGAAGGATGCTTTGATTGTAAAACTGGGGGAAATATAAATATGAGAAAGTCGACAAAAAATAAATCTTTTTTATTGATTTGATGGCTGTATGATTAATATTAAAATGGAATATGTTAAAAAGGTTAAAAATATTATTAAAGGACTATAATTAAATTTGAAAGTATAATATTGATATATGTATGTATGTAGAAGCATTGTTTAAATCGAAAATGGAATTTTTGTATTAGACAATGAAATAAAAAAATTAAAAAAAAACCCCAGTGTCATCTTATAGGACCTTGGAAGTGTGAAAGATATCCTCAAGGAGACTTGTACTACTCTCAGCCTTCTGGCTTTTTGCAATCTGCTTAAGATCTGATGACTTTCCCAGACTCTGGGCTAGGATAAAAGCCAAGCCTTTGGTTGGTTATTGGTCATTTAGCTTATTTGGAGAGGGGTGTTGCTTCTGGCTAGTTCTCTTTTTATCTTTTAATATATGCTGCTCAAAAAAATAAAGGGAACTCTCAAATAACACGTCCTACATCTGAATGAATGAAATATTCTCATTGAATATTTGCACAACTGTTCCATTTGCACAACAGCATGTAAAATTGACTGTCAATCAGTGTTGCTTCCTAAGTGGATAGTTTGATTTCACAGAGGTTTGATTTAGTGCACTGATGTGTCTATCGTCACCATCATCAGGCTGAAGTTTCCAAGCTTCGTGCTGTTGTAAAATGGAATGTTTGCAACTGTCCTTTCTTCCTAGTATATGGTGTGGGGGGTGGAGATTTGGTTTGAATGTAGCAAATAGATTGGGTGATTATGTTTCAGTGATCTGATTGGTTGGTGTAATCATAATTATTAGAAGGATTGACATGGTGATTTTTATGAAGTGTTTTTTGTTTAAGGCTGGTTTCCAAATTTCAAAATTCCAAATTCATAATTATTAGAAGGATTGACATGGTGATTTTTATGAAGTGTTTTTTGTTTAAGGCTGATTTCCAAATTTCAAAATTCCAAATTCATAATTATTAGAAGGATTGACATGGTGATTTTTATGAGGTGTTTTTTTTGTTTAAGGCTGGTTTCCAAATTTCTGGTAGGCGGGACGTATCATCTCTTTTATTTATGCAAAGGGGGCTCCTCTCGATTTCTATGGCTTCTAGAGCAATTCTTCTATATAAATTCTCTGTTTTGTGAAGTAATTTAGTTTTTTCAAAGTCAATTTCGTGCCCTGTTTTTTTAATGTGCTGGACAAGGGAGGAAGTCTTTTCTTCTTTTTTAACTGCATTCACATGTTCTGCAAGGCGTGCACTTACTCTTCGGTTGGTTTGTCCAATGTATGTGGCTGCACATGTTTTGCAAGGGATTTCATAGATTCCTTGGTATTCCAATTGGATTTTATCTTTGGGGCTCCTTAGGATATTAGATATTTTTTGGTTGGTGCAAAATGAAGTTTTGATGTTATGTTTGTGCAGAATTTTACTAATTTTGTCTGTGGTGCCCTTGATGTAAGGGAGGATGGTGGTACCATTGTCCTGTTCTTGATCTTGTTTTTTGGGGGGTGTCTCTTTTTTGATTAGGTTTGTGATTGTTTTCTCTTCGAATCCATTAGAAATTAATACATCTTTGAGTTTGTTCAATTCAGTTTTTAAGTGCTCATGGTCAGCTAAGCGTTTGGTTCTGGTGATGAGAGTTTTGGCTACTGAGGTGATTTGTGCGGGGTGGTGGTGTGAGTGTGCATTTAGATAACGGTTGGTATGGGTTTTCTTTTGGTAGATAGTGTGTCCTAGGCTGCCATTGGGTTTTTTATAGACCAGTACATCTAGAAAGGGAAGTTGATCATTGATTTCTGTTTCCATAGTAAACTGTATTTTGGGGTGTAGGCTGTTAAGATGTGTGAGGAAATTGTCTAGTTTTTCCTTACGATGTGGCCAAATTACAAAGGTATCATCAACATATCTCAGCCAAAGTTTAGGTTTGTATTTGGATTGCTCTAATGCATTATTTTCGAAATATTCCATATAGAGGTTGGCGATGACCGGTGAGAGAGGTGATCCCATGGGGGCTCCCTCTATCTGTTTATATCTTTGTTCATTATAGATGAAGTATGTATTGGTCAGGCAGTGGTTGGTAAGGTCTAGGATATATTTGGGGGGGTTGTGTTTGTCCTGGATAGCTGTCAAGGCTTCTTTAATAGGTATTTGTGTGAAAAGGGACACGACATCAAAACTCACAAGTAGGTCATCGGGTTGTAGGTTTTGTTTTTTGATTATTTGTATAAAGTGGAATGAATTTTGAACATATGAGGTAATAGTTTCTGTATATGGTTGAAGGTATTTGTCTAAAAATTTGGCAAGGTTTTGTAGAGGGGAGCCTATAGAACTGACTATTGGTCTGAGAGGTATTCCTTCCTTGTGTATTTTTGGAAGGCCATAGAGTTTTGGACATATGGAATATTTTTCTCTGGGGATGATTTTTTGCTGGATTTCTTCGCTGATGGGAGAGGCCTTGATTTTGGATTTGGTAGTTTTTTCTAGGTAGGTGGTAGGATCTGTGCTTAGGAGTTTGTAGGCTGGGTTTTGTAGTAGAGTTGTCATTTTTTCTTTGTAGTCTGCTGTATTCATCACTATTGTGGAGTTTCCTTTGTCGGCTGGGAGGATGATTATATGATTGTCTTTCTTCAAATTGATAAGTGCATCTCTTTCCTCCTTTTGTATGTTGCTTTTAGGAGGTTTACTAGAGCAGAGAATATTAGTGACTTTAAGTCTGATTTTGTTGGCTGTATCTGGGTTTATTTTATTTAGATTTGTTTCAATTCCACATATGATGTTTTCAGTTGGGATACGTTTTGGGGTTATTGCAAAATTGAATCCTTTTGAAAGAATATTGGTTTCTGTAGTGGTGAGTATCCTGTCTGATATGTTATGTACTGTTTTGGTCATAAGTTGTTGTGGAGGGCTGGGTTTCTGCTGTATTTCTAGTTTTTGGAGTTTTTTATTATGTGTGTCTGTCTTATATTGGGTTTCTGTTTCTGCTCTCCAGATTGATATTTGTTTGAATTTATCCCAGAGTATAGGGTGTAATTGGTTGCTGATTTTAAGGTGAAGAGAGAGTAGACTTTTGTTGATTTCATCAAGTATGAATCTTTTTTTGTGAAGTTCATTTCTGATTAGGGCTAATTCAGTTCTTTTTAGGATCCTCTCAATGGTTGGGGTTTTTGGGTGGAATTTTAGTTGGAAGTATTTGGGAATTATTCTTTTGTCCCTGCAGTTGCGTAGGAATGTGAGATCACATAAGATGGAGGCTTTTCTGACTTCAAGTTTTTCATAGGTCCTAGTCAGTAGGAAAGTGTCCTCCCCGTAGAGGTAAGATATTTGTTTTCGTAAATGTTCACGGTATATGTATGTAGATTGTTCTGAGTTCTGAAATCGAGAGGAGCCCCCTTTGCATAAATAAAAGAGATGATACGTCCCGCCTACCAGAAATTTGGAAACCAGCCTTAAACAAAAAAAACACCTCATAAAAATCACCATGTCAATCCTAATAATTATGAATTTGGAATTTTGAAATTTGGAAACCAGCCTTAAACAAAAAACACTTCATAAAAATCACCATGTCAATCCTTCTAATAATTATGAATTTGGAATTTGGAAATTTGGAAACCAGTCTTAAACAAAAAACACTTCATAAAAATCACCATGTCAATCCTTCTAATAATTATGATTACACCAACCAATCAGATCACTGAAACATAATCACCCAATCTATTTGCTACATTCAAACCAAATCTCCACCCCCACACTATATACTAGGAAGAAAGGACAGTTGCAAACATTCCATTTTACAACAGCACGAAGCTTGGAAACTTCAGCCTGATGATGGTGAATGTGATTTCACCGAAACGTCGCATAAACATGCAAAATATTACACAGGGCAAAACCCGAACTCAGAACAATCTACATACATATACCCGTGAAAATTTACGAAAACAAATATATATATATATATATATATATCCATTTTACAACAACACGAAGCTTGGAAACTTTAGCCTGATGATGGTGGATGTGATTTCACCGAAACGTCGCATAAACATGCAAAATATTACACAGGGCAAAACCCGAACTCAGAACAATCTACATATATATATATATATATATATATATATATATATATATATATATATATATATATATATAATATATATATTCTCTCCTTATCTCTTATATCATATATATTCTCTCCCTCCCATCTACTTCTTTTTACTTTCTATTGTCATATATATTACTTAATGTCTATTCTCTTCCGTATGTATTGTATATTGGACAAAGAATAAATAAATAAATAAATACTTGAAGTTATATTCTGTTTTTTAAGTGTTCCCTTTATTTTTTTGAGCAGTGTATTTTGTTTTAATTTTTATATGTATATAAGGAGTCACTATAGACTCTAGAGGCCTACCTCCCCCAACAGACTGTGTCCTAGTGAAAACAAGTGAGATCTACAGATAAGCAGGGGAATTTTTAAGTTCATGGGAAATCATTGGTAAACAAAAAAAGCTGGCAGTGCAGCACATGTTTTTTTTTCTTTGTACAGAAAAATTGCAGAATGAATTTAAGCTTAGGTGCAAAATGTGACTATGAAATTTTTCCTTTTCCTTTCCCCTTTACTCAATAACTCTATAGAGCAGAACCAAATTTCATACTGTGCCACTTTACCTTACATGTGTTCCAACCTGTAGAGTCTGGCTGAATAAAGTATTCATGGATTTCAATAATTCCTGCTCATTATAAAATGCAGAAGAATGCAATATGCAAAACTGCAAGAACATTCACATTTCATATATGTGTAGTGGTCAGAGAATTCAGCTCTTTGTGAATAATGGGGACTTATTTTACCACATAATTTTTACTTGTTTTCTGGTAATTACAAATGATATTATAAGAAAGTCTAATCCAGCTAATGGTGGCACTGTCCAAGATCAAAACACCTGGTACATTTATTGAGAATTAACTAGTCTGAGCAATGTGGTAATAATTTCCAATAAACACTCCTAGCTTTGGGCTATGAATTCTGCTAAAAGGCCCAGGCACTTCAGCCATTACCAATTTGTTACTCTGATTTTAATGGGGCAGTCAGAATAGCTTGATTGGACTGTAGCCAAGACTTCACATAACAAGTGTTTTCAAAATTACAAACTGCCATGGAAATTTAAGAAATTGCAATTATATGTAATCATACTTTTAATCCACCTCTCACTGTATGTAACTTGTTATGCAGCACAATTAATCTCCCTGGGTGGAAAAGCCCATTGCCACCTTCATGAAAGACTAATCCAGTCAATCCTATGGACAAAGGCAGAGTCAGGCGGAAGAATCCGTTTTGGCAGCTAGGCCGCCCATGAAGCCTCAGAAATCAGAAAGTTTACCTCTCTTTCCCAGCTACAAAATAAGCAGACTCAGAAAAGTTATCTACTATAATGTTTATTAAATAGTACTTTTAAAAGGCTTTTATACAAATCATAGAAACACAGTTTGGGTTTTTCTTTAAACACTGAAGAATCACAGTAAAAGCTTTAAAGTCCACACGATCTGGCACAGCCAGTAAAATGGTCAAACTACCTCGAGCTGATAAATTATGCAAAATCCCATTTCCTGCATTCCCCCCTTCCCCGCCTTACTCCCTAGACCAGGGGTCTCCAACCTTGGCAACTTTAAGACTTGTGGACTTCAAATCCCAGAATTCCTCAGCTAGAAGACTGAGGAATTCTGGGAATCTAAATCTACAACTCTTAAAGTTGCCAGAGTTGGAGATCCCTGCCCTAGACATTTCCCTAGAAAGCAAAGACCAACTCTACTGCAGTTCTCCTAGTGGCCATGGTGAAACTGACCATGGGAGCCAGGAAGGCAGGCAGGGAGGGAGGGATGGAGAGAGAGGGCAAGCAATATTTCAGCAAAGGCATTGGTAACACTAGGCTGCATTTCTTTGTCCGTTTGGAAAAGAGGGAGGTTAATAAAGAACATGGATCATCAAGCACAACATACATTTGCAGATGACAACGTACTGACATGAAAAATATGCACCTTTTCTTTTCTTCTTTCACCCTATGAAAAATACAATCAAACACCATTTTCTGCATCAGAACAGTAAAGCACCCAGCACGGAGGTAGGTGAGGTATCAGCTATGCAGCATTATGGCCGGATTCTTGTTCACTGAGTGCACACACAACAAAGTCCCTGTACCTGCCAACATGGAATACAAAGTGTGTGGGACTCTTCAATTGCATGCCATTTGCTCTGCCCTCCCAGTTGAACCTATGCCGAGGGCAGCAGCAGCCTCCGCCTCTATGAAAGATACAAGAAACCCCACATAGCCACTCACATATATAATACATACAGAGAACTCACAAGCACGCGCAAACACATATACATTGTAATATATGTATACACGAACTCTCACTCTCTGTATGCCTACTACAGACAGCAACACTACCTTTTAATATATCTATATCATCTCTGAGGTCTTCCTTCCTTCCACAAGTATAAGAGAAATATGCATGGGACCCCATCCAACTATGCGTTATTTTTCCACTGAAAAACATGGGAGTGCTCCAGTCATAAGCCTTAGCTGGCTTGTGGACCTTTCCCCAACATTGGTAGCAATAATCAGGTCTGCTGAAGGAGCCTCTGTAAAGTTGGATGACCGCACTCTATACGGTACTTCGGTTTAGGGTGAGCTGAAGTGTATTCGTTGTAGATGGTGTATCTGGATAGGTGCAGTCATTATTCCGTTAGAGCAAGGCTGCTTTTAAGGCAGTGCTTTTCAAATGTCCTGCTACACACGTACTTTCCCTATGCTGAATTATGCTATGGAAACCCGGGAGTAAAATTAAACTCTTACACAGAATTGCGAGCATATTCCAAAGTTTTCTCCAGGACACGAACCACTAGCTAGCCAGCTGTTTGCTCTGCATGAACAATGGATGTTCCAAAACTCTGGATGTGGCTATTTGTTTCAGGAATGATGGATGGCATCTTGCCCATGCTGTGTTTACAAGGACATATATTTACAGGTAGTCCTCAATTTACAACCTTTCATTTATTGACTGTTCAAAGTTACAATGGCACTGGGGGAAAAATGCAGCATCTCCACAGTCACGAGATCAAAATCCAAGGAGTTGGCAACTGGCAACTGTACTTCAGCAATGGCTGAAGAGTCCTGGGGTTGCCATTTGCAACCTGCCCAACCAGCTTTTGATAAGCAAATGGGAGGAGACGGATTTGCTTAACAACCTTGGCATAAAAAGTAGCAAAATCTGATGTGACTCACTTAATAATCACCTTGCTTAGCAATGGAAATTCTGGTCCCAGTTGTCATCATCAATCAAGGACCACCAGTTATGTTATTTCTTTCAATGAGTTGCTCCCCCTGCTGGTCATCCATGGAACAGAGAAAATAGTGTGAAAAATCAATGCTTTAATATCCTAATCTGTCTTGGAATGAAATGCCCCAAAATCAGCTGCACTAAGCACACTTTAGACCTGCACAGACCTATGAATCCAGTGTGCTAAAGTGAAAGTAAATGCTGGTTCATATCCTTGCACACAGATGGTTGTTACCACATACACTAAATCTTCTAGACCAGGGGTCTCCAACCTTGGCAACTTTAAGGCTTGTGGACTTCAACTCCCAGAGTTCCTATGCTGGCTGAGGAACTCTAGGATTTGAAGTCCACAAGCCTTAAAATTGTCAGGGTTGGAGACCCCTGGTCTAGACATTCAGCTTGGTAAGCATGCATATAAAACTGCTCAGAGGAGCACTTCATAGTCTGTATGACAGTAGATCCTGTATATGTAGGATAGCTGCTGCAAATCCTTGCTTCATATATGTGTGTACATATATGACACACGTATACCCAAAGATGTACCATTACATTCACAAGTAGCAGCTCAGAAATGCATTCCTGTGAAGTGTAACAGGTGAAATGTCTTTAACAATTCATGACAATTAGATATATTCCTAGAAAAGAGCTTAGGCAGCACAACTTCACAAAGATGAAGCTATATCAGTATCATAGCACTATCATTGAACTATCATACTAAGCTATCAGGTGTCACTCCTCAAATTACCACATTTTTTAAAAATGAAAATGCTTGTGCAATCTGCTAATTTGAAAAATGTGCCACACTTCAGTCCCTATATTTTAAAAAACAAAATAACAAAACAAAAACAAACAAAACAAAACACCCCATGGATTGAAGATTGCTGCCAAGATCTGAACAAAAGGCATTGGAAATTTGAAAGTTGGTACTGTAAACTGGTCTGCAAGACACTTCAAGCATGGCACAGCACTCATGAAAACATTAGTTATATATTTTTGACTATCTGAAAAAACAAAACTCTACCCAGTAGAGATCTGATGGCAATGAAGAAGTGAAGGAGGAAGAGGGATAAGGAGAAACATAGAATGCCTCAGTTGTAATTTGTTACATCACACATCACTAAGGGAAAAATATTTTTCTAAGGCACTTTATTAAAAAAAACCCTAAAATACATATTCACACAAAGCCCTTCAAAAATAAACAAGTTGCTATGCAAACCACCATAAGCAAGTTGCATTTTTCTGAAGGAAAAAGTTGGTGATAGAAGATTGCTTCAGGTCCATTTATGTGACACCCAGAATATCAGCTTAACCTTGATACCCTGCAATGTTGCCATAACCTTGGATTTCCAATGGCTGGGTCTCCCGAAAGGACCTGAAGCTGTGAAGGACCGATGCCTTTGCCAGACAGCACCACAATTATGATTCTGTTCAAAGGGTACATTAATTTGCGGAAAAATGAAGTCCTTCTTATTGGCTAATGATGACATCAAATCATATCTGCCAGTTAGAGGTATCATCGCCACTCTGTGATGGGCTGAATAACTGCATTTACTCCACGAGCTTTTTAATACTTCTCTTTTCCCCATCAGAGTGGACATAGCTTTAACAAAATATATTTATCTATCTATCTACCTAGCAGCCTGTCTTCCTCTTGAAATATATAAAAAGCCATCTCCTGAGTTCTTGGGCACCTTATAATTGTGTCTTTTGTTTCTGACAATATTTTTACACTAAAAAAACCAACAAGATTTTAAAAAGAGGGACAGAAAGAAAAGGAGAAGAAAGAGCCCTTGTGATGAAAGGCCTCTGATGTTTCAGTCCAAGATCTGGATTTAATAAATGGCTCTTTTTCACAAATCACTTTAAGGCTCTTCAGCTTCTCTGGAGAAGGTGCTTCTGTCAACTTTCACACCTCAAGCTGCCTGTTTGTTTTGCTTGGTAATCCAGGAAGAAAGTGCTGTTTTTCCTGCTGATCCATGAGCCAAATCATCCCCCTTCCCAAATCCCGACCACCACTCCTTTTCCAATCAATGAAAGGGAGCCACACAATTTCATTGGTGGGGTGGGGGGATGGGAGTGTTGGAAGTGGCTGCAGCTTCCTGGACTTGTTTCACCCATCCCTTTCAATCGAGCACCATTTCTGAGAGGTGATCCACTGGCTGCGGCACGCGTATACCTGTGTGTGCGAGCAAGTGTGAGATTATAATTTCTAAAAATAGAGAAGGGAAGGAGAGGCGGCCATTTAGCAGTCTCATCCAAAGAAGGAAGTGGCAGATAATTATACACATTTTGTCCCTGGTTTCCTCAAAACCAGGTGGATCTTTTGCCTTGTACAGATGCAATTGGCTCATAGAAGAAATAAAATGGAGAGCATGGTGGCTGCTTTGTTTGAGCCCACTCAATTCTTCCTGCAAGAGCAATTACCAATATTTCTTACAACTGGTAATCCTCTTCCAACTTTCTTCCTGCTGCTGCTTTCTTCTTCTTTTTCTTCTAAACAACAGCAACCCCCCACCCCTTCAGCATTCCAGCATGGGCTTGTGTAAAATTATGGCATTCAGTTCCCATAGAAAAAGTAATCTTCCCCAGCCACTACTGCTGGAATGAAATGTCAAATGTGATTTCAGTGCAATCAGTCATGCTTCAGAGCAACACTTTTGGTGGTTCATTTTGACCTTGTGTTTGATGCCATCATAAAGCTCAAAGTTATAATTCTCCAGAGTGGTAGAGCTCCGGGAAGAGAGGCTAGTGTAATAACAGGTGCAGTACAATAGTAGCCCAGCACAAATTGCCCCTAGAAGGACTCCAAGAGAACTCATGGCTATGATGGTAACCAGGATAGGGTCCAGAGTATATAGCCAGCTCTTCTCTGTGTCCACCAGTGGAGTCAGTGGGGAATTTGTAGAAAGTGTGGTGTGATTTCTGTCCAGGTTTATGGCATCTGAAATACAATGGGAAATAAGAGGTTGTCAAAAAGCAGTCTCAGGTAGGACTAGTGAAGGAAATGTGTCAGCATTCCAAATAACATCTGAGAAATAAGTCAGAGTCCAAACCTTGGCCTTTCTCCAAGCTCCAATTCATTGACAGAGCCATGTTGGTTACAAACTGTAGTCATCCCAATACTACATTTGCCCTGTCAAAATGTCCCTGAGGGAAAAGGACTCCCACGGACAACTTGTGTGTGTGTGTGTGGGGGGGGCAGTTTCTAGGAGAGGGCATCAAGAGGGGGGGGGGTAAGTCATAATATGTCACATGGCGACAGCATGACAATGTGGGTTTGACACCCCTGTTCTAGAACATCTATCTGAGCTTGGTTGGAGAACGGGCCTTTACATATCCTTTAACCAAATTGTCAGTGTGATTATAGGAAACCTTCTCCTGAATGAACAAGACCTTCATTCGTATATTTACAGGAAGATTAAAATGTCTGAAGCTAAAAAGTCTAATAATACTTTTAATTAAACACTGTTGCTTTGATAGATACTGTGTAAATCATTTTAAACTTGTTCTCACAACTATCTTTACTAGTGGGCCTCTTGCTGGCCCTTCTACTTTCTCAAGCCACAAGCAACAGGGAGTTTCTGTCTCCTACATGGGGACAGAAGGTCAATATTCATTGTCTCAGCCTGACATCCAATTTGCATAACTTTATAATATTTCCCCTTCCCATGTTTTTTGCCTGCTGTTTCAAAGAAAGGCTCTGTGGTTTTACTTTAGTGAGAAAGGCTTAAAAGTGCATGGTTTTGCTTGCATCCCTGGTAAAACAAATTGTATCTTTTAGTTGCCAAATGTTTCTGCTGCCTAACCTGTCCCTAATTCATGCTCCTGCTAAAGCTTTACATTTGTCTTCCTCTAGATCCATCACATCTGAAGG
Source organism: Erythrolamprus reginae (assembly GCF_031021105.1). Taxonomy (NCBI): domain Eukaryota; kingdom Metazoa; phylum Chordata; class Lepidosauria; order Squamata; family Dipsadidae; genus Erythrolamprus; species Erythrolamprus reginae. The sequence continues at coordinate 204,470,832 of NC_091950.1, forward strand.
ATGCTAATTCTGTAATAGTGAGAAAATACCAGAAGGCTGGCAGGGAGCATATATGTTTAGCAACAATTATAGAAGAACTTCTCCAGGCCTTGAGGAAGGAGTATTCTAGACATTAGCTTGCTGAATTCCAACTTGCTCTTATACTATATCTGAGAAAAGATATACTGGATGTTTTTGTGAAAGTTCTGTGCGTAGATGCATGTGTGTGTGTGTGTGTGTGTGTGTGTGTGTGTGTTCTTCCTCCATTTGCTCTTCTCCCTGATTGTCAGAGTCCTCTGATCTTGCACTTGACACATGCAACATCCGCCCTCCAATTAATAGACCGAGCTCTCGCAATTAACAGGCCCTATTTTGTATAGTGCAGATGCTAATTAGTCTTATGCAATGTGAAAACAAAACATATCCTGGCTATGGGATCAACTGCTCTTTAAATACTGTACTTCGTTCCTATACACTAAAAAGGATTTTTCTAGTCAGAGGCAAGGACTCACATATACATCCTTACCAATTCTAAAGCAAACTTATCTAATCCACATACCTTAGATACATAAATGGCTTACTTGTGGCTAAACAATAATTTGCTTTTCAGAGAATCAAAGAAAGTAGAATTGAAACTTGAATATTGAAGCAGAGAACATCTGCTACTTACCATCTTCAGAGTCTTCACCAAAGTCTTCCCCATGAATTGAAATCTCATCCTCTAATGCTGGGAAATCCACTGGAATGAAAAAGATGTTGTAAAACGTCTAATTCAAAATGTAGGAAGAAGATACACTTCCCCTTAAATAAGTACACACTTTTCAAAAAATGTTTTATTTTTCAAGGCTGTTTATAGCCAAAGCTAGTATCCATTCATATTTATCAGCATACTGTGGGAAATACACACATCACTGTAACTTTTTAAAATAATATAATTTCTATGTTTCTACCAGCCTACAGGGAAAATGAAAATTGGAGGAATAAAACCAGATAAGTCTGATTACTAGTGAAGGAAGCTTCTTTATAATGGCTATGTTTCATTAACAGTATGATCACATTTCCATAGTGCCTATTGCTATGAACCATACTCTGTATGTCATCATCTGACATACATCTCAGTAGAAATAAAGACCAAATGACCACTTTCAACTTGGGTATCAAATGCACTCAAACTGGTTTATGGAGGCTGTATGATTGCGAAAGCCAGATTAATCTAGAATGTTAAGAATTCCATAAATGCCTTCAACTATTCATGCAAATCATAAGCCTAATCCTTTGTTATAAAAAAAGCTTTACTTAGATTTCTAGAAACAAACTGAAAAATAAGTCTAGAGATGCTGTAGTGTGTGCTAAGATGTCATCACAGTATGTACTTTGTTATACCTCTCCTTGGGCGTGTGAAAAACATTGAATAAATGTTTCAAGGAAGTATAAGTAGCTGTCTTTCAAAATGTACATGCCACTTCCTCAATTTTTTCTCCTCACTGTTACTTCCTTTTCATTTTGCTTTCTGCCCTTTGTTACCCTCAAACATTGCCTTCATTGTCTCATACATTCAATTTCTTTTCCATTCTCTATCTCTCTTTTTTTGGTCCTTACATATCACCCATGTCTGACTGTCTCCCCCTCTTAGCAGCTCTTTCCGTGCTACCTGCTTCAGGCTATTTACCTTGGAGTCTGAAAAAATCAGAATGGTGACTACTGTAAAGTCAGAATGGATTTCTCTGCTAGTTTCTCCTTTTCCTCCGTTTCATTTTTCTGCTTCCCCAATTTCCATGCCACTTGCTCAAAGTTTATGTAATCTGCTCAGATTTTCCTCGCTTTCCTCTTGGAAGGGGTGACAGAGGATAACTTATGTGTCACTGCCCACAGAGGTATGTATGCTAGAGGGAGAAGTAAATGTATGTTTGTACACCCAGCTTCTCTTTTTGAAAGCAGTGTATTCAAGAACCTTTTTATATCTAATTACCTATCTAATTTGATCAGCTGACAGTCAGACATATATATGTTGATGAATAGGAGAAAACTTAAGTTAACAAATGGAGTACTAGACATTTCATAGATGGGATGAACTGTCCCAGGGGTTATTATGGAAATTAGGTGGTTTTTCAAACTAATTTAACATACTTACGTCTTCTTTTTTAGCAATTATAGTTCCTTGGGAATTTATATATTGAAAAGAGAATTCCTTACATTTTTTAAAAATAATAATCTTTTGTCTGCAAGGGGGGATAACGTCAAACGTTCTACTATATTTTAAAATTTGACTTTTATACCTAGATTGTTTGTGGGTGGGCATTATACTTCCTTATTAATTTTCTACTCTTTTGTCATTGCAATCCATAAGCATTATTTATACATTTGTACATCAATTAATTTTATTTAATTTTTTTAATGGTTCGTCCACATTTTGGACCTGGCATCATCCATTTTGGGAATAGGACATTCTTATCATAGAATGTTTGGGGTCTTTGATGCTATGGAAGATATAAGGATTAACAATAGTTGTGCAATAGATATTTTGCTTTTTTTTCTAACTTTAGGGCAATATCTCACATTTGTAAGGATAAAAAAGCCTATATATGAACATATATGTAACCATTGGTACACTCAATACTTGAAGGTTCACCGTTGATAACAGCAATTAAATCTGTTTAATTACAATCAATCAGAATAGAGCTGGAAGGGACCTTGGAAGTTTTCCAGTCCAGCACCCTGCTCAAGCATGAGATCTTATACCAGCAGTGTCAAACTTAATTTCATTGAGGGCTGCATCAGGGCTGTGTTTGACGTGGATGACTGGTTGGGTGTGGTCAATTAAGCAGGCATGGCCAGTTTGATGCCACTCCCCAAAGTGCTGGCATGTTTACTCTTCGCATTGAGTGGACTGGGCTGAAGTGATGTGGGCTGGTCCCTTACATTTTTCAGGCCATCCCTATGTGTCAGATCCAACCACAGCACAGGCTGCATCCAGGCCACAGGCCTTGTGTTTGACACCCCTGTCCTAAACCATTTCAGATAAGTGACTGTCCACTCTCTTCTTAAAATTCTCCAGCACCCACAACCTCTCTCGGCCGAAACGTGGCCTCCAGGAAGGACATCTTCGTGACGTCAAAGCTCCGCCCATGAAATTCCCTATTGGGATTCCCCACCTCCGTTTCAGCCTCCAGATCCGCCGAAAATGCCACTGCCAATTACAAAAATGGCGCTCTGCTGGACGCCGCCGCCCAGCTGTCAACTTCTGAAACAGCCGGGCACTTCTCGGTGGCCTCCGGAACCCGAACACGAACTTTTGCCGAACTTCCGGGTTCGGCGTTCGGGAGAACACCGAGAAGCCCCCCGGCTGTTTCAGAAGTTGACAGGTGGGCGGCGGCGCTTCTCCGCCGCCTCCCGAACCCAAACCCGAAAAGTTCGGTTCGGGTTCGGGTTTGGGAGAATGCCGAGAAGCCCCCCGGCTGTTTTAGAAGGTGACAACCGGGCGGCGGTGCCCAGCGGAGCGCCATTTTGCAATTTCCCCCCCCTTGCACGCATTAATCGCTTTTACATTGTTTCCTGTGGGAAACATTGTTTCGTGTTATGAACTTTTCGCCTTACGAGCCTCCTTCTGGAAACAATTAGGTTCGTAAGACGACGGATTATTGTAATGCACTAAATCCAATTAAGTAAAATTAAATAAACTACTGTAAAATCGTTAGCTCTATTAAAAAAAATCAATCATACCCATTTGAACCACAACCATACATAACATTTTGACAGCCAGGGGGTAGATCTAATTACTCCAGGCCTTGTGACATAAGTGAGTCTTAGGACTCTTACAGAAGGTGAGGAGGGTGGGGGCAGTACAAATCTCCTGGGGAGCTGGTTCCAGAGGGCCAGGTCCCTGACAGAGAAGGCTCTTCCCCTCGGACCTGCCAAACAACATTGTCTAGTTGACGGAACCTGGAGAAGGTCGACTCTGTGGAACTTAACCAGTCGCTAGGACTCATGCCGCAGACAGCAGTCCTGGAGGTATTCATTCTTCCCTCCTATGAAACTGGCCTAGATTGCAGTAATTAGTTATTATCTACCTTCCATTCTTCTTGAAGCAGAGGGAGGGTTCTGTATCCCTGGAAGAGTTCTCACTCTGCTAATAAAAACAGACCTCCCCACCCTTTTTACAGGGTTTGTATAATTCAAAAAAAGTCAATCTACACATGGCCAGTTGGTTGTTACATGTGCGGATTACTGCCACCACAGTGACACTGTTGGAAATGACGAAGTGACTTTTGTAGCATCTGCTTTGTGGCATTTTCCTCTAGATCAATCTTTGGTTGTTGTTGAATCATCAGACATTGCAGTTCCATGTTTGAACACAACTGAAGCTCAACTCCCCTCATGAATAAATCCAATCAACAAATGTGCCTCATTTTTATTCTTTAGTGTCAGAAATGGTATCACACAAGACTGTCCCTCTCATTCTAGGGGAAAAGTATTCTGCTGTTCAGCATGTTTCACACAAGTTGAAACACAAACAAAAAACAATCAGCTGACAATTTGTAAGGCCAATGAAGTGAAACATGAATATGTGCTTGACAAGCATGGCACAAACAAATGCCTCCCACAGAAGGTGGTGATACAACAGTCAGAAATTACAAGCAATTATTAAAACTACAAATGTACTTGCCACAAGAAAACTAAACCTGAACTGCTACGCAGAAATGTGTGAGGGGCTCTGTTACCTGTACAGGCCTTGCTAAGTATGTCTGAAAAACAAAGCAAAATCTTGCGCAGGAGCAAAAAAACCAACAGCAGTTCAACAACAGCTTGGAGCACTGGGTTTTCAAATCACCCTCAAGGCCAGATGGAGACATTTTGCTGCCTCCAACAAGAGTCCAGAGGACACCCTCCTCTGCCACAGCCAATTTTCAGCTGTGTTGCATCATTGTATCTAGTCTTTTTTCTTTCTTTCTACCATTGTTGTCATTCAACAGAGCAAACAAATTAGGAATTATTTTTAAGAATTTTCTTGCAATGAATGAAATTTTCTTGCATTTAATGATGAGGTGGGCAAGAGGTCTGTGTGGTGGCCAGTCTTTGACTGGACCATCATGTCTGCAATGATTCCACAGCCATTTTGATTTCAAGCACTTCC